>NC_142317.1:8620000-8920000 GCF_054855325.1 Carica papaya
TTTTTTAGTTCTAAAAAACTCCTTTTACAGTCCTCGTTCCACTCAAACTTGACGTTCTTCTTTGTGAGTTGAGTCAAAAGAGCAGCTAGGTTAGAAAATCCTTCCAAAAACCTGCAGTAATAACTTGTCATCCCCAGAAAGCTATAAATCTCCTTGACCGAGGTTAATTTTTTCCAGCCAAGCACTGCTTCAATGTTTTCAAGATTCATTGACACTCCATCTCTTGATATGATGTGCCCTAGGAAGATAGTCTGTTCGAGTCAGAACCCACATTCAACTTTGCATACAATTTCTTTTCTTTGAGAACCTGCAAAACTTGAGTCAGACAGTGAGTGTGTTCCTCTCTATTTTTTGAATAGATCAAGATATCCTCGATAAATATAATGACGAACTGATAGAAATTATATGAAAATCCTGTTCATTAAATTCATGATGGCTGGTGTATTGGTTAGTCCAAATGGCATGACCAGAAACTCATAATGTCAGTACCTGGTTCAAAAAACTATTTTGAGAATGTTTTCTGCCTTCATCTTTATCTAATGGTAACCTAAACGCAGGTCTATTTTGGAGAAGACCTTGGCACCCTACAATTGATAAAAAAGGTCATCGATCTTGGGGAGGGGGTATTTGTTCTTGATCGTGACCCTATTCAGTTATCTGTAGTCAATACATAACCTTAACATCCCATCTCCCTTCCTTGGAAATGTGACTCTACCACCCCAAGGGGACACACTGTGTCGGATGAATCTACTATCATATAATTCATTAATATGAGTCCTCAGCTCCTCCATCTCCACACGACTCATGCGATAAGGGGCAACCGAAATAGGCTGGGAGGCTAGCTAAAGATCTATGGTGAATTCAACTTCTCTATCCAGTGGCAAATCGGGTAGTTCATCCAAGAATACATCTGAGAAGTTTTGAACTATCGAAATCTCTCGAATATATATATTTTTTAGGTTTGCCTAGTTAAAGAAAACAGCCGAGTTAAAGTACTTAACAATAGAAAAAATTGTTATGAGGGAATAATGTTTAAAGAATTTTATTAATTTATTGATGACTTTTCATTAAGAGGGTTGAATACAAGTTTCTCATGAAAATAATCTACGGTGGCGTGATACGCCGCTAACTAGTTTATTCCTAAGATTACATCAAAGTCCCTCGTGTTAATCTCTATTAGGTCCACACTCAATTTTCTATTTGTTATATCTATGATACATGCTCTGTATATAACCTCCTCCAGAAGTGTTCTACTCTCAGGAGTAGACACAAACAACACAAAATCAAATTTTTTGGTTAATACATTCAAGTTTGGTGTAAAAGTATGTGAAACAAATGAATGTAAGATACCAATATCAATCAAAATATGTGCAAGATGATTACAGATAGTGTACATATCCTCTATCATGTCTGAGCTGGCTTCGGCATCTTACTGAGTGAGGTTGTAAGCCCTACGCTAGATAGGAGGTTTGGCTTGATTCTAATTTCTCGGGCACTCTCTCACGTAATGTTGGACACTCTCACATATACGACAAGTATTGTTGATGCGATAGTAGGGTCAGTTCCAATGATCCTTACCGTAGTGCTGACAAGTCTTACCACATCTTGTTGTCAGAATCTGAGGAGGAGTCTGAGTCACTGGTCTAGGTCTCTTGCTCTACTGAACAGGTGTAGTGGGTGCTGGTCTGCGGTGTGAAACCGATGGCCTGAGGTTCTCTACTGCTTGAGAAAAAATGCGAAGGTTCATCTCCACTAGCTGTGCCTTGGTCAGAATGGCCGAGTAAGTATTGAGCTCGAACACATATAACTACTGTCTGAATTCAGGACGGAGGCCCCACTCGAACTTTTTTACCTTTTTACCTACATCCATAATGCTCTTAGGGGAATACCAGCCCAACTCTAGGAATTTTTGGGCATATTCTGATGCAGTCATATCTCCCTAGACCAGGTGTGCAAACTTCATTTCCTTCAAATGTCGGAGATGCTCTAGGAGGTACTCTACATTGAAGACCATCAAAAACTGTTCTCAAATGACTAAAACTAGCAGGGTGGCCTACTTGAGTTGCCACCAGCGGCCTGACTCTCCAGCATGTAGGTGGCAAGTATGACTCTTTGTTCGAAAATTACCCCAAGAGTCGTGAAGGCCTTCTCTATCTTAGCTAACTAATACTTGACATTTTCAAATGAGGATGCCCCTACAAAAGTAGATGGACTTAGTCTTTTATACCTCTCAATGTAGTCTAGGTCTATCATTGGAGGAACTGAGTCCCGTGAAAGAGGGACTGCATTGTGTTGGGAATGGACCGGATGGCTATGTGATGGTACTGGATGATACAATGGAGGCACCATATTATACTGTGGTGGTGTCGGATTATGCGGTTGGGGCATCGGATCATACTGTGGTGGTGCCGAATGGTACTGTAGAGGAGTAGAGTCGTACTGGGGGTGGCTCCCTGAAGAAGCAGGGGAGGGTTAGGTAACTCCCTCCTTTCCTCCTGTGCCTGTTGGGCAGCGATGAGTCTCTCTAGCATTTCAAATAGTCGGTCAATATTCTCTCGAAGTGAACCCTCTCGGGCTGCTCGGTTTAGTAGGAGTTTTTCTCTCCTCATCTATCTGTACTTGCATTTCACAAGGAATAGTTGAGTGATAATTCTTTTTTTTTTTTTGGTTTTTCGTAAAGTTTTTGTGTAAGGAATAGTTTCGATGAATGCGGCTCTGATACTAACTGTAACGCCCGAAACTGAAAATGAGATAAAGACATAAATTGAATGCGGAAGCAAAATAATAAAATTTAGGTTTTACATTCCTTACATAATGATTTAGAATACCCAATAAGGTTACGAGAATGTCCATTCAAAAAGAACAAACGAAAATTAAAAAAATAAACTAAAAGTAAACAACTCAGCATCTTAGGACGACCTTCACTACCTTTTGAAAGAGTCCGGGTGGTAAACTATTTACAACCCTCTTGTTGATCGGGAACTGGGTCATTGTCCACTTGATCTGAAATAGTTAATGAAGGGGTGAGCTACACTAACTCAATAAGAATATCACACTACTCACTGATACAGAAAATGAAGGTTGGTAAAAATCATAAAAACAACAAATGGAGCTCTTAATTTAAGTAAATTCATTTATCATAAGTAAAATCATTATTGCGTACTTACCGTTGTGAAATTTTCAAAACCAACCTATAGAGACAATAGCTCCACAATATCATAATCTTGTATTCAAGTAAACAAGAATAATAACTTTTTCTTTTTATTTGCCTACTGGTATCCATGGGGGTCCATAGGGATGTCCCACTACGCGTAAACCAACATCCAACCTTGTCAACTAATCGATCGTCCTCATACCCCGTCCGGTATGAGCGCCAAAAATACAATCCATCAATATCCCATCCGATATGAGGGTGAAATGGGTCGTCCCCATACCCCGTCCTGTATGAGCGCCAAAAATACCAATTCTCAATACCCGATTCAGTATGAGACAACGTTCAGGGTAGAATTTTCTATGTACTCGGTCAGTCCACCATCTCTCAAGATATCCAATAAGGCAATCATTCATTCATTCACTTAACCAATCAATTTTTTATTTACCTTTAATTTTTAGTTTCATAATTTAATTGTAAATCAACGCAAGATCAACAATACATGTATCAAGAAAACACAACTTAATAATTTTACCAATTTCAATATATTATCATGCATTTAAAGTTGTAAAATAAAACAATCAATTAAACAAGGCAACAATAATAAATAACCAGTTCTGGCTCTATTAGTAACCTGTAATTAATTCTCGAAACTTTCTAAATTTTGCAAAATACTGTATTATTAATAATTAGACTTCAATTCCATAACAGGGAATAAGGTGATGGATTCTTACCTGAATTGGTGTTCGAAATACTGAACTTTAAGCTGCGTCTACTGGCAGTTCCCAAGTTTCTCGAATTTTCCTACGGAGGTTCATATTTCACGTACCTAAAAATACTCTAATAAAAATTCAAAATCGGTGTTAAAAACCTTTTATGGCCAATTTCAGAATTTCGGCACAGTGGCACCGCCGTGCTCAAGCGACGGCACCGCTATCCGCAGCAGTAGTTTGCCCTGAACTAGCCTTTTTAGGCGAGTTTTGGCTAGTTTCAACTGATTTTATAGTCATCCCTGCGAGAAAACACATTAGAGGGCTTTGGTTGGCTGAAAAAAGTTGAAAAACAAAAACTTACTGGCGGTAGAATTTTTTGGTGCGACGGCTCCGCTGGCTCACCTTCACAGCTGGGCGTATTTCTTCAGTCAACCTGTAGAAAATAGAATGGTGAACACATTGGTGGAAAAATCGCACGAAACGGGAATCAGAAAGGAGCTCATCAGAGGCGATTTTTAGTTTTGCCTGCAGCGGCGCCACCGGGCTTTACCCGCGGTTTCTGACTCATACGCCATTCCTTTTGCTCTGATTTAGCGATGAGGGTGTTCGAAATCAAATTCCAAGCGGATAAAAGAATTTTTACCTTTTTTGGCAGTCGGAGGTGGCCCTAGCGCAGCGGGGGGTGGCGGTCAGCTCCCTTCTCCGACGACTGGTTCTTCTTTTCCGACGGAGGGCTAACAACTAAGGTTGGGTTTGGTGTGATGTGAGATATTTATATCCGACTCCCTTAAATCTAAGCCATTCATCGCATTTAATCTCGATTGTTCGATCGCATTTAAAGAGAAAATGAATATGGACCATTTATCGCGATTTGATCTTGACCGTATAATCGTATTTAAAGGGAGAACTAAATGGATCGTTCATCATGTTTAATCACGACCGTCCGTTCGCGCCTGAGGAGGGAACGGATCTGGACCGTCCACGCGCACGGGAATGCATTCGGGTCGTCTGATTACGGGCACGCGGATTGCCAACGTGGTCTCCCGCATAATACGGAGTTAGTGTGCCTTCCCATACGGCGCACTCTAGTTCGTCGGAGCTGCTGACTGGGTGGTCCTACGTAACATATTTTTCCTTAATTATGTTTTGATTTATAGTTCCGATTTTTTTTTCAAAAATACTTTCCGAACCCAAATTTTTACTTATTTTTTCTAAAATTATTTTTAATTTCATCCTGCACATATTGTTTTTCTAATTTTATATTAATAAAAATTTATTAATTGTAATGCCCTTTAAATATCTTTCTAAAACCAAAAAAGACATAATAAATAATTAACACCTTTTTATGGAAAAAAAATTTAATTAAAACTCAATTATGGTATAAAAAGGGAATCAGTTTTTAGTTATTAATTTGTATAGTTTGAATATATATGTATGTATCTATGTAAATTTTCCTCGAAATAAAGACACCAAGTCCAGCTTCCTTGCGAGAGACTCTTACTTCGTACATGTCTGTCTATTACGGATATCGACATATTGTAGGGTAGCTAGAGTAGAAAATTATAGTTAATGACAAAATTTTCTTTAAAGGGACCTAACTACATGTATATATATATAGATGTACATATTTGTATACATGGGTGCTAGCTGTTAATTTATTATGGATCAAATTAAATATATTAATTTGGATCAGAATATTACTTCATTTAAAAATTTCTTAAATAATCATGTTTTCGCTTCTTAATTAATATCAACTGAGCTAATTAACCCTTAATTAATTGGGATCTCAAGTCTTGTTCTTGACTTCCATACGTAGTAATAAAATTTGGTGGCTAAATATTTTTAGAAACTCAAATTGATTGCAAATAATATAATAACTTGGTTTACATCTTTATGCTAATTTGTATCCACTTAAAAGGATGTTAATTTATGTGAATCACGAGTTATATTATAATAAATTTTTGAACTTGAATTCATACAAATAAGAAAAAATTTGAAATCCAGCCTCAAAAGAGGTGGTTAAATTGATGGAAGCAGAGAAAAGGTGAAGACTGGGGAGTGTATATTTTGTAGGATTTTAAAGAATGAAAGGGATCCTTGAGCTTCTTTAGCATCTAATCAAATCTTGGGTTTTGCTTAGAGGGAGGGAGAAGGAGATTGTGTGAGATAACAATATTAAAGGGAATAAGATGACCGAGTTTTTCTTTAACGGGGCTTAAACAAGTGAAGGGAAGCCGAGAGAAGGATTCGACATTCATAATGTCATTTTTCTTTTCGTTCAAAGGAGGATGCGGTCTTTATCTATGGCAAGTGAGAGATGAGTGAATGGGAAGGATAAGAAGAAGAAGAAAAAGAACAAAAAGAAGATAATAACCATGACGATGAGGATGGTTTTGAAGTTAATGTTTTTTTTTTTTTTAAATTTGTGAATCGTTATGAATCATTTTAAATATAATTTTTTAATATATATTAAATATTACGTAATATTTAATCTGATATAACGTTCAATTTATATATAAATTAATAAAAAAATATTATATATTATTAAAAATTATATTATGTCACCTAATATATGGTGGTAAAAAAAATATTAAATTAAATATATTTTTTAAAAAAATATAAGAACCAAATAGACTGAAATTGAATTTGAATAAACATTAATAATATACAAAGCAAATCATTATTTGTCTTTTATACAACTTAATGAACTTCACTTCCTTTTTCGCTTTTATTTATTTCCTTACTTTGCAATATTTTGCTCAAATTTTACTTTTTACACTAATTCAAGCCCAAACTTCCATGAAATTATATGCCTGCATGCATGGCAACCAAAATCCACGCATGCACTCCATAAGTATGACGCGCACATACATATATTGTGTATATATGTATACATACACATACTGATAAAAGTTAGAACCAGTTATAAGAATAAATATTCTTTCTACTTTAACAACATGTATACATACTGATTCATCTTTTTACTAATAGATTTATTAAGTGTATAAATAATTTTTCAATTACTAATTAAAAGAAAAACCAAAAAGGAGAACCATTCGACGACTACTCAAGAATTTGCCAAAGGTGGTTTGAAAATTCAAATTTCTAATTACATAGCTTTGTTTTCTTGCACTTAATTGAAACAAAAAAAATATGTACACAGACGATATTCCTTAATGTAATTAATAACCCAATGAGATGGGAGTGGTGGGGTGTAATTAATTTTGACTTTCAAAATCAAATTGAAAAATATCAAGTAATGATTAGAGAAAATCTAATTCGATTATATATAGAATTAAATGACGGAGAAACACATTGGGGATCATGATCCTCCGTTGAATACATGGGAGACAAACACTTCGCCACTGTTTATGTTATACATTAAATCGTTGGACCACCCTCTTTTTCTTTTTTTTTTTACTTACTTTTGACGAAAATATTATAATATATTTTTATATTTTATATACAAAGCCTGCCAATATGGGTCTTTTGAGAACCAATAGCAGAGCGAGTACGGACAAGTTCAACAGTCGTCTAGTCCACGTGGACGCCTCATGTCTCTTTACAAGTCCCAATCTGGGCCCCACCACAACCCCCCAACCGAATAGCATCTCGTCACGTGAATGACGACTTAGGCCATGTGACCCCTCTGCCCCCTGTCTTCCTCTCTCTCTCTCTCTCTCTCTCTCTCTCTCTCGCGTTCAAACGGTGCCGTTTCATTACCACACACAAACCCACAAATCCGCTGCCGTTTCGTGGACGAGCGTTTCTAGTATGTCCTTCTCTATCTCTGCCACGATTCCTTCGCCTTCTTCCTCAAACGCCACCGGGCCTTGCAGTTGTAGTGAGTGGTTTCGCGTCAAATCTCTGTCAATCAAAGCGTCAATGTCTTCGAGGACGCGACAATCCGCACATGGGAAGCTTCGAATCCTTGCACACAACATGTCGATGAGCTCTGACCCGATGTAGCAGTCACGTCGATCCACCGGGTTGGCCCATGGTTTTAGGTTCATGTAAGGCTTCAAGATCTCCACAAGAATCTCGTCCACTAAATGGAACAGTAACTTTCGGTTACAACGAAGACTCAACTGGGTTTTACCAGTGATCGCCAAGTGTTCGAGGTAATGAAAGATGGAGGGATCAAGAGGGTGGGAAGGAGAGAACAATCTGGCGAATGAGACGGGAGTATCTTTTCCCACACCTATTCGTCGTATTATTCTGGTTATGTAATCATGCTCTGCTCCGTGTGCGGCGGTCTTGGTGGTGGTATTAGGCGGGGAAATACTGATAGGGGTAGCGTAAAATCTGTCATGGCTGTTGTTATCTGGGACAATGAGCAGGCGCCTTGCTTCTTGTTTGTACGTTTGGCTCGCACTACTAGATAACTGTGAGGTCCGTTTCGATGCTTGAGCCTCCGTTACCTATAACGCATCCATAAATTTGATGTAATTAAATTCCTTGACCATGATCCATTCTTGAAACGAGCAAGTTGAAGAGTTAAAAAAGAAAATAAAATGGAGGAAAGTTAAAAATTACATTACAAAAATTTGGTACCTGTTTCTGAACTAGCTTTGTGGCAGGAGGAGAGGGATCTTTTTTGACAGGAAGAAGAGATATGGGGAGGGTGATGTTGAGGAGATCATTTGAGAATGGGGTTTTCCTGGATTTCTTGTCGGGAATAATAATGTTAGGTTTGTTGGGAGTTGAAGGACGAACAAAGGGCTCTTCCTGCTTGTTTCGGGCAATGTCTGTTGTTGGTAGAGGCTTTGCCAACCTTGAACCGAACCTTTCACTGTCTCCTTTCTTGCATTTCTTGATGGGTCTTTGCTGTTTTTTTTGTTGTTGATGCTCTTCTTGCACCACCGGTAGTACTAATTTAGCCCTTGTCGAAATCTTCACTGGCTCCGGCTGCGTACTCGCCTGCTGTAATGATGATGGTGGATGAATTACTTGTGGTTTTGGCTGATGAAAAGTTTGCTCTTTTATTGATGATGATGACGACGATGATGATGTGGTGTTGTTTGTTTGTTTGGTTTTGGACTCCAAAAATCTGAGTCTCGGTGAGCAAGAAGGTGCTGATTTGGCGGGGCTGGTGTCATGATGAGCCACATCAAGTACTCTGCTTGAAAACCTGGAGCTTTTCTTGGATTTTAATTGAGCGACAAGCTCTTGATGATCTCTGTTTTTGAGTGTGTTGGTTATGTCCATGCCAACTTTTCTGCTTACATTTTCTTTGACCTGCTTCACTATCTGCCTCGCATATTCTCTGGGGCTCCTGTTTTCATCTTCTTGCTTCAAGTCTTTCCTTCTCAAGGACGAGAATCGGGAGAACTCCAGCTCTTGATCACTCCCACACATGTTCTCTTTATTGAGTTGCAGAGAAAGACGATGTTCCACGTCTGATCTCCTAGCTGAAGATATTCTAGGTGTCTCAGGCAAAGAACGCGTGCCTATAATATCACCATCGATAGAGTTTCTGTGCCTGGTTATTTGCTTGCTATGTAGAGTTTGTCTGGCCCGTGAATGATTATTACAGTGGAGTATTGCATAAGGTTTTTGAAGATTTGGTGTCCCTAAATTTGAAGAAGAAGGAGATAGTGAAGGGTTATTATCTGGAAGAAGATCAAGACCCATGAGTCTTGCCAGCAAGTTTGGAGTCTTGCTTCCTCCTGGAGAACAGCTTATGATCTCTGAGGAAAATTCATTGTATGAAGCTGATGATCTGGTATCTCCTTCTCTAATTGTTTTGATTTGAATACCCATCTGGATTTTTTAAAAAAGGAATCAACTTTTAGCTGTTTAACGTATCATTATAATCATGATTGCTCACTTTTCAAAACAAATTAAGAAAAACTCTTAACGAACACTACAAATATGAACTTGAAAAAAAAAAGGGATAAAACGGTAATTAACTTACTGGGATATTCAAACTCTCTTCTTCCTTGTTGGCTGATGATAATGAAGCCTCTTCAGATAGTTCCAAGCTGTTTCTTGGTGCTTCTACACCTGCATTACACAACACCCACATCTATCTTTTATTTCAATAAATACACAAGTTAAACATTTATTTATCAGAGAGGAGAAGAGATTACCTTTGAGTGAAATGGGTTGTTCTTCTTGATCATGAAGAGGAAGCTGGGGAGAGGTGGGTTTCAATGGAGGAGGAGGAGAAGAAGGTTGGTGATGGTGGTGTAAAGGGAACTGGTAGTGATGAAAATCAAAGAAGTGAAACACAGCACTCATGCAACCAGAAGCTGTAGTAGCTGTTGTACTACTACAGCTTGAAGTACTGTAACCAGTAGTACTGCCTTTAACAGTGTGTTTATAACCTCCATTGCCACCTCTCTTGGAGCTGGAGGAGGATCTGTTACCACCACCCCAGTACCAGTCTCTACCCATTATATCAACTTAACGAAACAGTACGTAAATTAAAACCAAGCTCTTCTCTCTGCTATTCCAAACTTTTTTTTCTACGGAGGCAAGGAAGATTTTCTTCAAGATAAGCTTCTTCAACTATGAGATTCTTGATAACGACAGAAGCTTATAGCGCAGAAAGAGAGAGAGAGAGAGAGAGAGAAGCTGAAAAGCTTGTAGGAGAGATTCACCACAAGATAGAGAGAAAAAGCTCGTAAAGAAGAAAGGTGATAATGGTGGATTGAACAATGGAGAGAGGTGGATTTATGAAAGCATGATAATATATCAGAGATATTAATTAGTTTTTTTTTTTTGGGTGAAGGGAGAGGAATTTAAGTACAACAAAAGGTTGTTTTGTGGGTTTTGGTGTTATATGTATAGTTTCCCTTTTACATGTCTCTGTCTCTGTGTTTTTTATCTTTTATTTTTTTATATCTTGGCCTGGTGTATTATTATTACCCAAGCGTCATATGTGTATATATATATATATATATATATCTGCTTATCTCTGGGTTAATTTTTTAATTTTTAATCTGATATCTTTTCTTACTGCAGTCTACAGACACTCACTCCCAAGTTTTACCAGAGCAGGCAAAGACCATATCCTCCACTTTGGCGTTGGGAATTGAATGAGTAATGAATATGAAATTTTAATTTATTAAAAAATGGAGCAAATTACAAAAGGATGACGATATATATTACCCATCTGAGAGTTGCTCGATTCACAATGTGATTCCCACACCTCCTGGATTCTAAATGTATTAAAAAAATTTGAATAGAAAAGAAAAAGAAAAGCAAAATTAAAAATGGTATTTTACTGGGGATCTGCATTCATCACCCTCCTGTGCATGAAGTCTTTAATCTTGTAACATGCTTCATCCTCACCTCTGTATATCTATAGATTATTCTGTATATGATATATATATATATAGTAATTGTTGCATTAATTCAAACTTCTCTAATGGCATGAATACTTTAGTTTTCTTTTTTTTTTTTTTTGAATACTTTTAAAGACTTAGACCTTCATATCCTTTATATATTTGAATTTTATTCTATAGTCTTATCAACAAAAATCAAATTCAAGAGGGATTAGGATAAGTAAAGTAATTATTTGCTAATTGGACTAATTGCTGATGGTAATTTAAACTTTTTTCTTTTTCATAATATATATCTTGACTTTAGTTAAGTTCACGATTTTAACATAATGAAGTTTGGTTGTTTCTACAAATGTTAATAGAGATTTGCATAGTATATATTTCACTAACTTGTGCAAACATAACTTAGTCTCCCTTTTCTGCATTTGTCAAAAATATGATATATATATATATATTATACAATTTACTTCTTTTATATTTATTTTTCTTTTCATTTTCCATTACCCTTTGCTCCTTTCCACTCAATATTGAAGGAGACACTGGATATATTTTCAATTTGAATCTTTAAATTTAAACGTTCTTTTCA
The DNA here is from genome assembly GCF_054855325.1 of Carica papaya. Lineage (NCBI taxonomy): Eukaryota > Viridiplantae > Streptophyta > Magnoliopsida > Brassicales > Caricaceae > Carica > Carica papaya. The sequence goes on from NC_142317.1 coordinate 8,631,740, forward strand.
AATACGAGTTTAGAAATAACTTACTAGTATGATTTTAGTTTATACAATTAAAACTAAGAAACTATAATTTTTTTCACAAATTATTTAATCTCGACAATAATGACATTTTCTTTTTCATATAAAATATAAGTTCACGACCACACAGAAACAAAACCCAGAAAAAAAAGCCTATACTTTCAATTATTTATTTAACAACTTACACTTTTAGATTATAATTCTTCACCCAACGTTCTTTAACTTGATAAATTTTTCGGTTAATCTGGATTCCATCTGCAGCAAATTACAGTGTATAATTTAATGTAAGTTCCAATTTTAGACCATGCATAAATTGTAGCAGGGAGTTGATCACTAACTATTGCTGCATGCACTGAACTATATACATAGAAGAAAGTAAATGCTTCTGCAACCCTAGCTGGTGAAATGGAGAAGTAATCAATTACAATTAATACTGGGAAGCTCTTCTGTAAATTGTAAATTTATTATATGCTCATATTCACCATGACATGGTTGATTAGAACTACTTTGGTCCGCCTCAAATTTTGAATCACACTAAATATATTTTTCAAAATATTTTACTTTTTAGTATTCTTTCTTTACATATATATATGTAATAAAACTATATTTCCTATCTTACTGTTAGACCCAATTTATAATTTTCAATCCTGAAAAATGAAATTTTAGTTTGTAATTTGAATGTGGATTCAACAAACAAATAAGAAGCAAAATTATATCACATGTTGAAGACGAATAGAATATCTTTTCCCCAAATTATTAGGAAGCCATTAAATGTTGTGGAGAAACGTAATTTTCATAGCTACCTGGGGTGGGGGACCCTAATCAGGAAGGGCAGGGCTTATGGAAATGCAGAGGACAAAAAATTTACAGTCTTGAGATCCTATCCACTTAACTACTACAAATACTAATAAAATCCCAATTGACTGAGATTTGGGTTTGTCCTTCCTTGGGCCTAGTATGACACACTCCATCAAAGGGACCACTCTGCATCCATATATGCATGTATATACGCACACACACAGGTATCACATATATATATGTGTATAAACCTCGAGTATTATTGTTGCAAGTGGGTTCAAATTAAGTTGGAAGTCTTACAGTGATGATATGTTGTTAGGTCTGAATGTATATGCGTTATGCACATCATTCCAAGTGAGGATTTGGGAAGAAAACAAACAAAAATAAAATGTGGTCCTTGAATGATGGGAATAGGGCATGATGATGTCCGCTGTGTACTGGACCTATCTCATGTGGATGAGGCCAGATACAAACTTGGCATTGTTATTTTAAATGGAAACGTGACATGTCGATTATCAAATGTGTAATGCTATTATTTTTAGGGTTACCCATATGAATTATTTCATCCAAATATTGTCCTTATACTAATAATAATAACTATACACTCATGTGATATCAGAATTAAGATTCATGATATGATGACTTGTTTCCTTAAAAATAAATAAATAAATAAATAAAAAAGATATGATTACTTGTTTCTTAAAAAACAAAATGATATAATGATTTGTGATAGTTTTTGTTGGGTACCCATATGGATTATTAATTTGATTTATATGATGATGTATAGAAAAGTTAAAAGTCAAGATATGACAAACTTGTGTTTACAGCAAGAGGTGGTAAAAATATTTTTTTTTTAAAAAAAATAATAATAATTGAAGGGTTGAGATTTAATTTTAAAAGAACCCAAGTGGGAAAATCAATAAATAAATAAAACATCATTAAGACACTATAATTAGTGACTGTATTTTTTTACATCTGTGGCAAGAAATAGTCTTAGTGTTAGCTTCGTTCTATAAAATATAAAGTATTTTACGAAAGCTGTAATAAGCATGAGGTACATCATCAGGCCTGTTCGTTGAATGTCGGCATTCAAGACTGACGAATAGATGGTGGGGTGAGGAAATTGGAGGAGACTAAAATGTGGGTAAATGTGATATTGGCTTGTTTTAAGCTGATCTGACCGTGAACCCTAGTTTTTATTACAAGCAGAGAGTATAGATTTGGCTTATCGATGGTTTATAAAACGTACCTGTTGCTGGACCCAATCTCTTTATTACTTCAACTGCAGATCCTATTCCGCCTAAGCAGGTGAGTGATTCAATACTAAATCAGTCCCCTGCACCCACTGCGCATTTAATATTTGTACAATTTCCTCATAACCATTCTCTCTCTCTCTCTCTCTGTCTCTCTATATATATATATATATATTAAATCTCTCTTATTTACTTCATGTACGATTTCCCAGCTTCGAGGTTCGTCGGTGGTGTATCACTGCCTCAATCCTTCTGATTTCATTAACTTGATCACCCGTTTGAACTGTTGGTTTTCCTTTTCAAACTCTTGATAATTGATGTCAAAATGTAGACCCAAAAAGAAAGGGACAAATTTGTCGTAATGTGAAGATTTTGTTAAGTTAGAACATCACTATTGCTAAAGATAAAATCCCAATTTCCTAAATTTGAACTGCTTTTTCTATCCGTAAGTTATTGAGAAAAAATACATTCCATTGTAATGTTACTTTATACGTTTTCAGAGACTTACCAAGTTTAGGTAACAATAATGGTTTGGACTTTGAAATTGACGCATTCAAAATTTTGAAATTTGAACAGTGAGAATAATAAAGTGGCACCACAAACTAAAACATCATGACACGATATAAAGAAGAATTAGACAATCAATTTTTTCACGGTACAATCAAAATTTGTTGGAAAAATTAAACAGAAACAGACATGGATAACATACCAGCTACAGTCACCCACTCGAACTGCTATTAGGTCATCTTGCACAGTGAGTTCCCTGTTTACAAGGTCAAGACTTCGCACTATCCAGAATTTCCCAATCATATGCAAAGCACTTAAAATTCCAATCATAACTTCTGGACTGGCAAGTCAGTTTTGAAAAGCCATGTTCAATTGTTCGGCATCTCAGTTTCTCAAAAATGCAAATGAAAGAAATGCGTAATTATAGAGGAGAGTGAAACTAGATAATGGGCGAACAACTAGTAAGACATGAAAATGAAAACGTTACACATCTGATATTGCAAGGTAGGGCTTTATGCTCCCAGAGAAAGTGAGTAGAATGTATTTCTGAATCTTGTAACAATAATCCAAAAACCCAAATAGTGCTAAAAGCACCGTAACTTTTAGGATCATAATAACCCTCTTTACATTCTAGAAAAGCTTAAATTTCAATAGCTGCCATAGAAACTTTCAAGTAGTAAAATTACCAAAAATATATGCCAGCGCATTGGTTAAATCTGAATTAGCACCAAAATATCTTACCTCAAACAAGAATAGAAACCAAGGACAGGTTAACTAACCATAAGCCTTGCACATTGAATCCACCATCAGTGCGTCTATAGAGAGTTTCTACTAAATTCAAAATGTACATAACTTTTAATACAAACTAGCAGTTCCTAAAAGAATACGACTTCCCTTGAACCATGTCTGGTTTGAAAGATAATATTAGCGACAGACAAGTTCAAGGAAGCAAGGGAGGGAGCACTTTTCATACGAAACATCTATAGGCAATTGAAGGAATACAGGAAAAAAGATCACAAACCAAGTAACTGGTTAAAAATGGAAGAAAGAATATACCCTGTTATTGCCAATTTTGTTGCCACAACTGTTCAGTATAGAAAAAGAGTTTCTCAAGTGATACTTCTAATAAGTTCTACCATCCACATCAAACCCAGCTCCAGTCCAACCAGGTCCTGCTGGACCTCTACCCTTGGGCACAGCCCCAATTCCCCTACCTCTTCCTTGGTTATGACCTCTCTTCTTTCTTGCTTCTCCCTCACCTATTAGCTGTCTTTCGTGTCCGTTCATTACTGGGATATTTCCATCATTTCCTTGAGTAGGTATATTTTCTGTTGTTCTGGAACCAGGTTCTGTTTTGTGTTGCATTGCAGAAGTATCTATAGTCGTGCTAATCTGTGCAGGCAGGATCAAACATGAATTTACTATAATGTCATGCATTGTTTAGGCTTGTGCACATGTGAATAACTATACCATGTTAGGGAGAAAGATGCTAATATATCAGTTCACTGCATCAAAGGAGTTCTAGAAACTCCAAAACTGCAGCTACTTCCACACCCAAAGAATATAGCAGCTTGAAGATATCAGGATATTGACATACACATCACAGGCGTTTATGTTTGTGACTTCAGCTAAACCATAAAGGAACTTAATGAGTATGCAAAGTCCTCCTCAATTATGAACTTGGTGTGTGTTTGGTTGGAACTTGAAAGAAACCAGGCTAACAACTTAACAAGAAAAAATTCAGTCAATCTCGTCTGTCCTTCAGTAAGTTGTTTCACAGGTTAGCTGCAGTCACAGGTTAGCTGCAGTCACCAACATAAACTCCTCTTTAGCTGAATACATTTATCAATATGCCATATGGTTGAATTCAGTATAGCAGACCCAATGTTCAAAGCCAAAATCAAACGCATTCAACCATTAAGCCAGATCAATTTATAATCAACCTGGGAACAAGTAGTCTACCTACTTGGAAGAGATTGTGTTAAAATCATGGATGAACTCCAGCATTTTCTTACATTGCACTCATTTAACTTGTGTCAAATCAGGGGAAGTTTGGCAAAACTTATTATTATTATTCTTATTTTTTTTTTATCATGAGTCTATAAGCCATTTAATAGCATTTTAGACTCTGTTACATGTTTGATAAGTAACAAAGGGCTCATAAGTTGAACAACTTATATTATAAGCTCTTGAAAAAAAGTTTCAGAAAGTTGTGGATAGTTTTTATTTTAGAGAATTTATAACCTCTCAAAAACATAATAATGTTGATGAAGTAAAAGACAAAATTACTCTTACAATTTCAAAATTTTATCCCTATACAATCTATGGTATTCATCTTTTCAACGGTGTTTCTTTCAAAATTTGGATAGAAGTGATAGCTATATTCTGTCAAAGACGTGAATAAATTAATGTAACTTATAAGTTCGTGTTACTCAAGCAATTCAATAACTTATTTCCAAAAAATCTGTAATAATTTGTATGCTCTTGAAGAACTTAAGCTTTATAGTTTAGAGCTCCTGCATTTTAAGGTGAACTAAACACATAATCATTCATCTTTTAATTATACTTGCAGCATATTGTCAGGAGTCTTTGACATGTATTTCAGTAATGTGGCAGGTAGAAAAGGGTTGAAAGGTTTAGAGTAGATGATCTAGAAGGAATAAAAAAGAAAAGAAGAGAGTTATTCCAGAAAAAAAGAGAGAAGAGAAGAGAGAAGAAATAGAGAGTAGAGAAGAATAGGAGAAAGAAATCCGGTAATTTCACAAGGAATTGCTGAATAACAATAGATTTGATTCTGAATATTTTCATCCTACTGTCCCATCTAAGACTCAGGATAAGGAAAATGGGCTTAAGGGCAAAATGAACAAACCCTTGGTGTGCAAACACCGCGCAAGGGCAATCTGATGTGGCTTGTAGTCTAGGTTTGAGTAAGGAATAAAATGGATTGTCTAACACCTAGGATTTAGTTATGGATTCCCTTTTCTATCATAACTATTTTATTGTGTTTAGATTTTCTTTCCAGAGTCTACTAAAGAAATATGTTAGCTACATAGCCTGATTTCTTAGCTATGATGAATGTTATTAGAAATTTATCTAATTTAGCAGCTCCTGCCGAATTTCTCTCCTATAACTGGTGTACGTGTCAGGCTCATGATAATTTGATATTAGAAGCTCTATGATTCCAATGAGCCGCTTATGAATCACGATGGCCAAAACAAGGAAAAGGCTGTAATAAATGAACAACAAAAATAGCAGCAACTGGATGACAACATGCAAGAGGTGGTCCAAAAGCTGTAGGACTTTATGGCAGAGATGTATGAAATGCAGGGCCAGACTAAAGTGCATATTGACGAATGTTTAGAACAGCTCGTGGAGATGCTGCAGGGAGGACCGTGGCCTGGATAATCGACTATGCCAGTAAGTCATACTCTTCCCCACCAAAGCCAAGAATGGGGTATTCTTTCAACCCTAAAACAACATGAAGTTGGACAGAGTAGCGTACAAAATCCACAGTAACCCACTGGGGGTCCCCATGTTAACCAATGAACCTGGACCAGACACACTCTGAAATATTTTCAGGTGTTTATCATAGCTAAAGAGAACAAAGTAGAAACAGTCACCTTATACTAGGAGATCAGGCCGAAGTTTGGTTTTCACGGGTGGGCAAGCTCTCCTGGACAGGTAGATTGGGAAGATTTGGAGGGTTGGTAGGAATTGATATGGTGGAAGAATTTAATAAACTTGTGCAAGAGGATTCACTACCTAATTACCAGGAAAATTTGAGAAGATGAAGTCATTGATGCTTACTGAAAATCCTAGATTATCCAAGAGATATTTTATTCCTAACTTCATCAGTGGGTTGAGAGAAGAGTTGCAACTCACCTTGAGAATGCATAAACCTCTCACCCTAAACCATGCCTTTGTGCTGCATTTGTGGCAAAAACAATACGTGGAGGTGATAGACCGCCACAGATCAGTTGGCTACCAATCTTATCCTGCATATGCCGAAAAATACATTATTCACCGACCAGTCCCAGAATTTCTCTCTACCCACACCAACTTGTTCATGAAAAGCACCATAAGTTAAATACCACCTAAAAACTCTATAAAGCCGCGACCCACAATCCTCATGAATGCAAGCGCAGCAACTCATACTACCAGGGTGGAGAGAAATACTTTCGGAAGCGTCAATGGAAGATTAAAGCAGTTATGACAGTAGAGGAATGTGGAGGAAGAAGAGGAAGAAAAGAAAGAAAAAGAGAAGAACCAGGAAACTCTTGAGGACACAGGAACTCTTTCTTTGCAACCCACTGAAGACCTATCTACAAAGGGAATCGTGAGGATCAAATGATCACTAGAAAAGAGGCTGTCTTGATACTTCTGGATAGTGGGAGTTCTAACTCCTTTATGGATGCTCCTATAATAGAAGGACTGGAAAACAGAATAGTACATAACAGGTTTCTCGCGGTGTGGTGGCAAATGGTTATAAGGTGACAAGTAAAGAAAAATGCATTGGGGTGTAATAGAAAATGCAGAATTATGTGTTTATTATAACTTTAAAATCATTCAGTTGGGAGGTTATGATATAATATTAGGGGGTGGACTGGATGAGGATGTACAGGCCCATGGTTTTTAATTTTACGGAACCTAAAGTTAGCTTCAAAATAGAAAGGCAGCAAGTGACATTGCATAGGGTAAAGGTGTTAGATAGGTTAGTTAAATTGACGGGTGAAGGGCTGAACAAAATATGAAAAAAGGGAGGCGAACATAGTACAGGAACAGTTTACTGCCTTCAGTCCATGGAAAGCTCACCCACATACGTGCCTAATAGAAATGCAGCCTTGAAAAGGGACAACCAGATGGACCAAGTATTGTAGACTTCGGCCCATGCCATACCCTTTATGGTCGGGAGGTCTCGAATCAACTTAAGGCCCTAGCGATACCCTCACTTTCAAAAGCAGGAAATTGAACAAGTAAAAAATTGCTAGATGCTTCAATAATCTGCAATAGCCATTCTCTGTTATTACCATTGTTATCAGCAAGTGAAGGATCTAGTCGTGTTAGTGAAGAAAAATGATGGTACTTGGAGGTTTTGCGTTCATTATAGAGAGCTCAACAAAGTCACAGTTAAGGATAAGTACCGAATGCTAATTATTGATGATCTTGATGAGTTCTATGGGGCAAAAATGACTAAAGATCAGGGTATCACCATATCCGCGTGAAGGAGGAGAATGTCTATAAATCAACTTTTAGGACACATCATGGGCACTATGAATTCAGTGTTATGCCCCATTGGCTTAACCAATACACCGACCTCATTTCAGGCATTCATGAATCATATCTTTGAGGTGTATTTGGTGGCATTTGTCCTTATATTTTCTGATGATATTCTAGTGTACAACCCCTCTATGGAATAGCACAAACATTTGGAAAAGATGTTTACATTTCTTAAACAGTGACTTTATGCTAAGATATCTAAACATTACTTTGTCCAAGAGGAGATCAAATACTTGGGACACATTATTTACAAGCAAAGGGTCAGAACTGACCTCATGGGGTAATACCGGAGGTTTATCCAGAACTATAGTGTGATCAGCAAACTCTTAATAGACATGCTTAAGAAGGATGCTTTCATGTGGATTGAAAATTCAAAAAGGGCTTTTGAACAGTTGGAGAAAGCAATGACCAGGGTACTGGTGCTGTCGTTGCCTGATTTTCCAAACAATTTGTATTAGAAGCTTGATACTTGTGGGATGGGAATATGAGTAGCACTTATGTAGGAAAATCAACTGATCAACTACATCAGCAAAACTCAGTTGCAAATGTAATCAAATCCTATCTATATATGAGAAGGAGTTAATGGTCATCTTGTACACAGTAAGTAAATGGAGGCATTATCTTCAAGGAGCCACATTCATTATCAGAACAGATCAAAAGAGTAGCAAACATTTGTTGGAACAACGTTACTTCTATGCTACAGATAAGGGGAATTATCAAAATCTTGGGGTTAAATTATTTCATACAAGATAAGAGGAAAATTAAAAACAAGGTAGCAGATGCCTGATGTTGAAGAGATTGTGAGAATCCATAGAAACTGAGTAGGAGGTTAACTTGTCTACAGTGGCCACCGCGAGTTCACGTCTTTGTTTTCTGAAGTTATGGCAAGCTATCACAGTGATCCTTTCATAAAAGACTTGATGGCAGAATTAATGGTGAAGACAGATCCCAGATCCCATTTTAAACACAAGGCTGGAATATTAAGGTACAAGGGAAAACTGATGATTGGCCCATCAGAGAAATTTAGGCAAAAGTTGATACAGGGCTGTCATGACACAGCTGTAAGAGCCCATTTGGGGATCAAAGGGACTTGTGAGCAGCTAAACAACATTTTTGGCCTGACATGAAGAAGCAGGTCGCTGATCGGGTGTAGAGGTGTAAGATCTACAGAGGTGTAAGACAGAAAAATACCTATACCCAGGTTACTACAAACTCTTCCCCTCCCAAAACAGGCCTAGTCCCATGCATCCATGGTAGTGGTGGATCATTTTAGAAAATACACCCATTTTATAGTCTTGAAACATCCACTCACTGCTCCCAAGATTGCTCAAATATTCCTCGACGATGTTCATAAAATATATGGTACTGTTAAGGTGATAGCTTCATACCGTGATAAGGTCTTTACAAGCTTGTTTTAGAGGGAGATCATGAGACTTTTGGGAGCTACTCTACATGATAGTTCCACATACCACCTACAAACAAATGGGCAAATGAAGAGACTTAATCAACATTTGAAGTCTTATCTTTGCTGCACGACTCAGAAGAACCCCAGAGCTTGGTCCAGATGGATAAGTCTTGCAGAATGATGGTATAGCACTGCCCATCACTCCAGCATTAAGATGTCCCCATTCCAACCATTATATGGGTATCCCTAGCTACCTTGGTTGACACCGTGGAAATTGAAACCCCCTCAACCAAGTTGGAAACTTTTTAGAAGAGAGACAACAGATGAGTGTATTACTTAAGCAACAGTAGACAGAAGATGAGAACTAGATGAAGCAATATGCAGATTTGCACAAAACCGAGAGACAATTTAAGGAAAAAGACTTGGTACTTCTCAAACTACCACCTTATAGAAAACAGTGTCTGGAAAGAAGGAAGAATCATAAATTGTTCCCAAGGTTCTATGGTCCTTATAAAGTGGTGAGGAAGGCAAGTATGGTGGTCTATCGGCTTAAGTTGCCAGAACAAGTAAGGATACGCCCTGTTGAAGAGATGCCTGACACTGAGAATGATGGGAATTTATTGATTGAGCCTAAAGTCATTCTGCATAAGAGAACAGTTAACAAAGGAGGAAGACAGATGGAACAATTTTTAGTATAGTGGAAGGGACTGGAAGACATGATAGCACCTAAAAAGATGCTCATTATCTGAAACAGTAGTTCCCTCATATAAACCTTGGGCATAAGGTTTTTTCTCCAAGGGAAGGAACTGTCATGATTAAGACTCAAGATAAGGAAAATGAGCTTGAGGGTAGAGTAAACAAACCTTTACTCGTGTACAAACATTGTACAAGAGCAATTTGACATGGCTTGTAGTCCAAGTTTGAGTAACAACTAAAATGGATTGTTTGACACATAGAAATTAGTTACGGATTTCCTCTTTTGTAATAACCATTTTGTTGTGTTTAGATTTTCTTTCCAGCGTCTAATAGAGGCATATATTGGGTATGTAACTTGATTTATCAGATATGATGAATGTTATCGGAAATTTATTATCTCCTCTCTCATTCTTTCCATTTACTTCTTATTATCTCTCTTTTGTCTCACTATTCTTCTCATCTATTCCTTCATCTATGCTCACAACCTACACTGTTACTGGTGTACATGTCAAAGATTCCTGACACATACCTGAGAATCAAGTTACAATTTCCTTTATATTCTTTTACTTGAATTTTCGAAACAAACCCCAACGAAATTGTCACAGAAACAACTACAACAGAAAGGGAATTAAATAACTAAATTCTAGTGTTGTCGACCATTTATTTTGTTCATTTTTCTTTCAGACCTGGACCACTTGCCTCGTCATATTACCCTAGCCTGATGCTTGTAGACCAATAAGGGCTTAGGTACTCTGCTCCCGTTATCACCTTCTCCTTTTGCAATTAGGTTGTGACAGATATCATGAGTTTCAAGGGAAAAATGTTGGTGAATTGTAGCTGTGGACATGCTTATTGCCATAACAATTGGAGAGATCATCCAAACAGAGAAGTTTATACCATGTACAAACAACAAAACTCTAGCAGCCAAGCCATGGGGAATACAGAATCATCAAATTCTTAAGTGTTTTTCAAGCAACTAACTAAGCAGCTGAAAGAAGGGGAATATAACTGGAAAAAAAGCTTACTTGGGTCGAAGAAGTGGATGCTCTGCTTGGGTTCAAAGCTTCTATTCGCCTTTTTAATTCCTCAAGTCTAGCATACTGAAAATTACTACTTTCTTGAACCTATTAAGATAGCAATATCAAAGTTCTATTAATTGTAACTTTTGACATCCATCATTAGAGAAGATAAATACCAACTGGTTTAAGTCATCACAGAGCTTCTGCTTCATTTCTTCCTCTTCCTTCACAGCTTTTGATGCTGCTTCCAAAATCTGGAATATACATACATTATAGAAAAGAATTATCTGTCGGAATGAAGGAAAAAGACAACTAATGCATTAGGAATTGTGAAAAATCAAGTATATTTCATGGACATCCTTAGTAATCCAGAACTGCACGATTCTATGAACGGGAACCTCCTAAGATTCGAATGACATATAAAGAGAAAAATTTCAATTCCTGTTCTATTAAAAAAGAAGCCAGTCCAAACCAGAAACACATTAAACCCCATGCAAGTACATGGTGCACATGTGACGACTGACCCTTTCATATTACTTCCATCATTAGCCAAATGAATCTGATTCAGCACCAAATAATTAGAGATGGACTTCATAATGCACAATTACAAGTAGCTGCATAGTAAAAAAGCATAATCTACTTCTGTCTAGTGCAGAGCTGCAGCCAGGAAAAGGAGCCATCTGAGTGGATTGATTTATAAATATTACTTCTCTTAATAGGATATCTACAAATATGATTTGAGAATAAAACAATATATCGGATCAAAGGAAAACGTGAATCTGCAATCAAGAGGGACATACCTGCCGTGCTTGTTCTTCTTTCTGCTTCGCAATACGAACTCTTTCTGTTGATGCTTCTATTTTCTTTCTCAACAGTTCAAGCGCTTAAGGTATTCACCACACAAAAAGGAACAGCAATGTCACTCAACTATCCACATTAATGACTATTGGTTTCATAGAAAGCAACACGAGAAGTGTTGATGATGATGATTCACCAACCTGCCTTTTTAGGCCCAGCAGTGAGTTTCATTTCCAATGAAAGATTTGACAGCTCTCTTTCAACGTCTCGTATTTTAGAATAGTTTTCTTCAATGTATCTAAAAACATTTATAAAAAGGTTAGAGAAGAAAATATTCAGCAATTTAAACAAACAGAAGATAATCTTATAAACAAAACAAAACAAGACAAACTTTAAGGGTAATAGACAGCCACTTCAAGACTGAGTTCCTCAATCTAGAGCCATTTAAACATTTTAAGAATCAACCTATTAATTAATACTGATCTTACTTCTATATACTAGATTATAGGCAGAGCTTGAGTGCATTTCTACTTGAATTGCAAAATGTCAAGAGCTTTGGTTATTTCTCTGACGACTTGAGCAGTAATGAGAGAATTAGATAGCAGTTAGAGGGAAATAGAGGGAGGAAAGGGGAGAAATAGAGAGAAGTGAAGAGAATCAAGATAGAAGAGAGGGAATTTGAATCTGTTGAAGTTTGAATTTACTGATTCTAATAATAATATTCATAAAGCTACCCTAATGTCAAGTCTGCCTAAGTTAGTTAACAGTTCTAGCTAACTCGGCACACTCCCCCCCGCCCCCCCCCCCCTCCATCATTTTACACCCAATTCTCAAGATAATCATACTACAGCATCCTCACAATCTAAATCTAGGCCTTTGGTGCACTTCAAGGGCTTACTAGTACTGACATAGAAGCAATTTATAGAACAAGAGAGGACACACCAGCAATTACGTTATCACTTCAGCATCCATTAGGACCAAATTATTATTTCCAGGACTCCTGTAACACCTGCTTTAGCCACAAGTATCACCACATTTAGCACTCAAACACTACTTACATTTAGCACTGAGAAACTACTTCCACCAAAGCATGTACCTATATTATTCCATCATACTACAAGCCAGCCACCAACACTCAAACTACCAAATTGAATTAGCATATTCAGTGCACATAATAGTCACTACTGACCTCATTTAATGCCATCACATTCAAAAGACAACCACAAAAACCTTAATAGACCACTTAATTTGCAGCAACATTCATCACCTTGTAATCACGTACACCATGTTGATCAGGCTACACCACTCTTTTTATTAGTATGAAAATAAGTTACACCCATTTCCGTGTTGATTGCCAGCTTATTTGTCATCTAGCAAATGCAACTATTAATCTAATTTATGTATATCTCTACCGCACATCTTCTATTCATCGAGAAAGGGAGGAGATGGACATAAAGTGCAAATCACTATGAAAATAAAGAGGACGGACAAATCAAAGCTAAGCAAAATGTTAGCAGAAACCTACTACTGATGAAGGATGACACCCACTAGCACAAAAGTAAACCATCCTCAATTCGGATAAAAGGATAGCTTCAGAGCTATGCATGTCAACAGTCAAAAGATGTTCCACCATTGAGCATATTGTGCATACCTGGAAATTTTACATCTAATAATATAAGCATGATACATTCGACAAGAATTATCTACTGCACGAATTACAATCCTAAATAGAACAACTGTTTCTCCATCTAGACCCTCAAGTAAACATTCATTCACCTCGATCAGCTTCTAGGAAGAAGAGAAAAAGGGAATGAAGTAATCGAAGATAATCTTAAAAATTACAAGTTTCGATAGTTACAATGTTGCATACTTTGCATTTACCATGTTGCCATTTTGTTTTCCTCGCCAACCGAACACAAAATTATCAAAATGCTAGTTTAATTGTTTGGTAATAGATAACCATTAAGCACGTATCAAGAACTATCACGAAGAGAGCAATTAAGAAACCCGTCCACTCACACAAAACGAGTAAAAAATAAAATTGCACAGATAGACGCAAGGAATCATCAAACTCTACCAAAAGATACAGTCTACCAAAATAAATAATATAATCGAAAAAAACATGGTAACAAATCAAAACAGAAATTAAGTGAAGATCGAGAGCGTACTTCTTTAATTGCAGCTGTTCTTCCTCAATTATCTGACAGAATCAACAGAAAGTCAGATTCACATTCTCCTTTTTTAGGAAGAGAAACATGCAATTCTTCAACGGAAGAAAAATCAAAATTAAAAGGAAAAACATAGAGAAAAGAGAGACCTTCTCAGTGTAGGCAATAACAGGGGCTTCTCTAGCGAGGCCATCGGGTCCGATCTCAGGCAACAGGGAAGGATTTAGAGCCATTTTCCTTTGAATCGAAGCAGGCAGGATTCAGTAACTAAAACAAAACGCCTTTTATTAATCGCTCTGATAAAATTTTAGAGAGATGCCACCATTTTCAACATTATCATTGGAAGTCTATGGCGTTATTATCGTATCATTCGCTGGTAAAATGAAGGTAAACATTGGGTTTATCATTTATGTTTATCCCATGGATCTACTCTTCTGTTAAAGTTGACGATATATCGGGGAATCACCTTTCTTATCATAAAACCAAAAAAAGAAAGTTGACGATTATCAGAAACGCCGTAGAAAGTTTTCAAAATGTCTAATTTGCCCTCAGATCTCGCCAATCATCTCCATTTAATGAATCTTGCTCGTGCCAACCACGTCGACCTTGATTTGAGTTTGACAATTTGACTCAAATTTAATTATTTTTTGTAATACCCAAACAGTATATATATCTATATGTACAGAGAAAAAAAAAAAAAGAGAGGAAGACCAGCTGGTATCCAGCTGACACAAAAGAAAAAGAAAAAGAAAAAGAAATATATATATATATACACACACATATAAAAGAAAAAAAAAAGAAAAATAAAAAAAAAAAAAAGAATCCAAAGGTGAAATGAAATATATATATATACACACATATAAATGAAAAAAAAAAGAGAATTAAAGAAAAAAAAAAAAGAATCCAAAGGTGAAATCTAGGAGCAGAAGAAGAAAACATGTAACAATAATATATATATATATATATGTATATATATGTAATGAAAAAGCAGAGAAAGAAAGAAAGAAAAAAAAAGAAAGAGATGAGAGTCGCAATGAGAGAGAGAGATGACTGTGAGAGGAGAGGAAGGATCGAGTGGCGTAGACAGTTGAGAGAGAAGAGTTGCGCAGTGTTGCGCGACGACGCAGCTGAAAGAGAAAGAAAGAGGAGGAGAGTTGCGCGGGTTGTGTGACGCGGTGATGCTCGACTAGAAAAAGGAGAAGAAGAGAGAGAAGAATCATGGTCGGGTAGAGAGAGAAAGAGAGAGAGAGATAAAAGAAGAAGAAGAAGAAGAAGAAGAAGAAGAAGAAGAAGAAGAAATGAAGAAAGAAGAATGGGAAGAAAAAAGAGAAGAGAGCGCAGTAGACTTACCGGAAAAGAAGTTCTGTGTGTGCCGATGTGATGGCCATGGCGCGGCGGAAGAGAGTGGAAATAGTCGCGGTGAAGAAGAAAAAAAAAAGAAAATGAAAAATTAAAAAAAAAGAAAAAAAAAAGAGAAAAAAGAAAGAAAAAAAAAAGAAAGAAAAAAAAAAGAGAACAAAAAAGAAAAGAAAAAAAAAGGGAAGCACGGGACTAGATCTATTATTGGTACGTTGTACGCGTCAATGCGCATTGATCCCAACATCGACACGTGGCATTTTCGGTGACACGCACGTAGTAGCAGATGGTGACACTAGCAATTGGGATCGTGTGTCCCAAAGTAAAATCTATTACTGATTTTTGTTATATAATTTTTAAAATTATTCGTAAATTAATATGTATATTTTTCATTATAAACAAGAAAAATTACTCCAATAGTATCCGAATTTTCGAGATGATTATAGATTGAATCAGAAAAGATTCACAAAACTTTTTCGATCACACCATAAGTAAGAATTATATGTATTTCGTACGGAAACATAAATTATATATTTATTTAAATGTGTATATATATAATGCAATACGTGCAAATATTTAAATATGTGTAACGTAATATACATATAATTAATATGTCTAATTTGTATTTATTTGTGTTTATATAGTGTATATGTATATACATTATTACGCATGTGTGTGTATACATATAAAAATATACGATGAATGATATATAAACTGATAAAAACATAGTTGATAAGAATAGAGCTAATAAGAGTAAATGCGTGAATAAATATATATATGTTATACTGTGTGTGATTGTGTATACGTGTTTAAGTATGAATATATGCATATACTTCGGTAGAGATCGTGTGTGTGTGCGAATATAAATATATATTTTGCATGAGACATATAGTAAAGGTACATGTCTTTATTATAATATGTGTATGTATTAATATGTGCGTACACATGTTATGCGTGTGAAATGTACAACTAATGTATATACATGTAGAATTTGGATACACTGCACTTGCTGTGTGATTTAGTGTAGATATATGACACTATACTTGTTGTATGATCTAGTACAGTTGCATGAGAAATCTAAGTATCATATGCTTGTTGTGTGATCTGGTACAAGATGATTCAGAAAGTGGTTTGGAAAATGTATGACTCTGATATGTGTGATGATACTGTGTATTTTGTTTGTGTGTGTTTGTATTTAATTATGCATAGAAATTAAGATCTTAAGTATGCAATAAGTGAGTTAGAAATGAGAGAGATTTGAAAAGAGTGTGGAGTGTAAGGACCCTGTATACCTACTCGTTTAGTCTGAATCGAGGATTGGAGGGTATGTGTGTAGCTGAAGTTCAGCGAGTATGGTAAACCTGCACATGGATAGTATTTGAAACCTAGTCCAAACGTGGATATGTACTTGTGAGCATGGGTCACCTAGCAAACGTAATTGTTATGGCTAATGTGGGATTGTGTGTCCTATTTATGTGATGGGGGGGATCCTTTTCGCCTCTCATCGATGACGATATAAACGGCATCGTGTGATAAAACTTTAAATATGATATTAAGAGTGTATTGTGATATTTCAAATGTATGTGTGATATCCGAGTAGATATGTAATATTCGAATAGAGAAATATTACGAATAAAGAATGTGAATAATAAAGAAAGAATGATTTCAAAAATAATATTTAGGAATAAAAATAGAACATAATGAAAAATATTAAGATAAGTTTTCATTAATATTTGTTATATAATTTGATTGTGATGCTTTGTTTGATATTTTCTTGATTATAAATATTATTATATTTTATTTATTGTATGAATGTATGTACATAAGTTTTCGTTATAGAATATTTTTTCTTACTAAACTCGTGAAGCTCACCCCAATTCACCCCTTATGCAAATTAGAAGAAATCCAAGATTAATGGAAGATGATGAAGAAAACCTTGTTAGTTTTTATTTTAAATTTGTAAATTAATTTAGATGTCTTAAACAAATAATTATCTTATCATAAGGGATGTGTATTAAAGTGTAGTTCTGCTGCATATTTAATATTTATCTGTTTCACTAGTTGAAAATATTGTGTTAACGTCCTTACCCATTGACATTGGGGTTCAAGTTGTTATAGTTCATTGGAACTATCCCTTGTAACACGAGGCATAGGAACTTTAGGAGGTCTAAGAGCTACAAAGCTTATGAGAATGATCCTTAAGAGATTCTTTGGACCTTCTCTGAAATATTTGTCAACATAGAAAATAGGAGAACGATATTCCATAAACCTAATGATATAAACCATATAAGTTACTTTCTGGCAAACTTAGGACTCAACGAATTAGGGGTTCATCTTGAAGTTAACGGACGATGATACTTAACCAACCACTGTCGTCGAACTTCACAGGTGTTATGGAAAACGATCAGAGCCTTAACTTTTTGTTGACCTATTGAGAGTCAAATGACTGCAACAAAACTATTAAGAAAAAACATATAATTTCGGTTAAGATAAGAAAGTCATTCTTAAAGGAGGGGACGGGGAGAAATCTCCCAATTGAGAAAAAATTTTCTATGAGTGAGAAACACTTTCCCATTGGGAGTCAATGTCCCAATTGGGAGAAAAATTCCCATCCAAGTGGAAGTCCCTAATATGGCAACAAAAATCTTTCAAATGGAAGATTTATTGAATGAGAACAATATTCGTTAGATAAGAGAAATCCTTCAAATGGAGTTTCTCGAATGACAAGAAATCCCTTAGGTGGAAAAAAAAATCTCTTAAGTGAGAAAATTTTCCAATATAAAGAAATTATCAAAATGAGAGAAACTTTCAAATAGATATACTCCACCTAATAAATTCTAGGCTGATAGGAACGAAATGACGATTTAATTTTTTTAAGAATTTTCCTCGCATCCCTCTATGAAAACAAATACCCTCATTGTTCTAAAATTCTTTTTCCAACTTCATTTAAAGACTCCAATAATGGTTCCGAATCTTAGGAAAACAAATAACCAGATCCTTAGAAAATAAATGTCATTCTAGGAATTAAACTCACACAACGCCTAATTAGAATCTTTATTTCCAAAAAGTTCTAGTACGCTTAGAAAAATTTCATAGGTGAGGGGTATACTTGTAGGAGTTGTCCTCACATCCAATTATTTAACAAATTTTCTAAGTGTTTCCTATCAAAGTAGTGCAACAGAAGCGTGATGAACTACCATCACCACACCTGATGATTTTTCTCTTCAAACCAAAAAGAGTAAAATGATTGTGTGATAAAACGGTGACTCACATCTTAAGACCATACTTAAGAGTAGCCACATAATTCTTGGGAACTTGAACTGTACTTGCAAGAATTAAAACTGAACGTAACTGCTTGCAGTAAAATTAATGATTAAATTTGTTACTAAAAAAATTCTCAATCACCTCCAAAAATAATAATCAATTTTGTAACTCCCTAAGCCAATTTCAACCATTCATATTTTAATTGTTAAAAATTAGAAAACTAATGAATTAAATTAGACATCTGAAACTTAAGAATTGATATGGCTTTAGATAAAATAATAATTCTCTAACTATACTAATTATTTTTAAGAAAATCTGAATAAAGCATCATCCCTTTAAACTCGTGAATAGAGAAACATACCTTAGAAAATAGTCTAACAAAATGTAATCGAAAAAATGTGAGTACGATTTCACTAAAGCTATTTTCATCCAATGGAAATATTGTAACATCATCACTTGATTGGAACCTAAATTCCTAAATGACTGTGTTTATAAAATTAAATTCCAAAAAGAAATAAAACCAAGTTCCTAAAGATGTGTTCTGATAACAATCATTAACACGATAAATTTTAGAAAATAAGCTTCCTTACACTGAGGAAAAAATAAAAATAATTGGGTACAAAAAATACCCTTAAATTTACAGACCTTTACCTGTAAGAAACTAAAAAAGAAAATATCATAAAATAAAACGATTCCAACAAAAGGAAATGTTATGACCACTCCAATTTGTTAATGACAATGTTAATAGAATCCACGAATGGTTGTCTTAAGGTTCTCACAAATGAAAATTTAAAAGACCAAATTTTCTAAAAAGAGAGGAAATTCCCACACGAAAATAGAAGAAGGAAACACGTAACCATAATATATATATATATATATGCATATATATGTAATGAAAAAGCAGAAAAAAAGAAGAAAGAGATGAGAGTGCAAGGAAAGAGAGCACGACTGTGAGAGGAGAAGAAGGGTCGAGTGGCGTTAGCAGCTGAGAGAGAATGCTTGCGCGGTCTTGCACAATGCCACAGTTGAAAGAGAAAGAAAGAGGAGGAGAGTTGTGTAGGTTGTGCGACGCAGTGACACGTGACTAGAAGAAGAAAAAGAAGAAGAGAGAGAAGAATTATGGTCGAGTAAAAAGAGAAAGAGAGAGAGAGAGAAAGAGAAGAATAAGAAAAAGAAAGGAAAAAGAAAGAATAAGAGAATAAGAAAGGAAAAAGAAAGAAGAAGAAGACAAGAAGAAAGAAGAAGGGGAAGAAGAAGGGGAAGAAGAAAGAGAAGAGAGCGCGCGGGACTTACCGAAGAAGAAGTTCTATGCGTGCCGACGTGATGGCCATGGCGTGATGGAAGAAAGAGGAAATAGCCGCGGGGAAGAAGGAAAAAGAAGAAAGGGAAAAAAAAAAAGAAAAAAAAGAAAAAAAAAGAGAAAGAAAAGAAAAAAAAAAAGAAAGGAAAGGAAAAAAAAATAGAAAGAAAAGAAAAAAAAGGGAAGTGCGATGACCAGATCTGTTGTTGGTATGTCGTACGTGGTGACACACATTGATCCCGCCATCAGCACGTGACATTCTCGGTGACACGCACGTATTAGCATGTGGTGACACCAATAACTAGGAATGCATGTCCCAAGGTAAAATCTATTCCTCATTTTTGTTATATAGTTTTCGAAATTATTCGTAAATTAATGTGTTTTCCATTATAAATGAGGAAAATTATCTATGTGATATTCGGAGTTCTTAGAGGATTATAGACCAAGCTAGAAAGGATTCTTAAAATTTTTTTGATCATACTGTAGATAAGAATTATATGTATTCCGTATGGAAACATAATATTGTGTTTATAAATTATAAATTATAAATAATATGTGTAAATATAAATATTTATAAATTGTGTATGTATATGTTTTGTGTAGATATTAATAGATAATAACAGAATTGATAAGAATAGATACGTGAATAGTTATGTATGATGTGTTGTGATTGTGTATACGTATTTGAGTATGAATGTGTGTATGTATCGATAGAGATTATATGTATAAATATAAATATATACTCTATGTGAGACATGTAATGAGGGTACATGTCTGTACTGTAATATATGTGTGTGTATTAATGTGTGTACATACATTATGCATGTGAAATGTATAACTAGTGTGTGTACATATTTATATTTACACATAGTATATATTTATATTTACACATATTTATATAGAATTTGGATACACTGTATTAGTTGTGTGATCTGGTGCAGATGTACAATGCACTGTACTTACTGTGTGATCTGGTACAGTTGCATGAGGAATCTGAGGATCTTGTGGTTGCTGTGTGATCTGTTACAGAATGATTCAGAAAGTGATTTGAAATGTATGACCCTTATCGTGATGATATTGTGTATTTTGTGTGTTTTGTGTGTGTGTGTGGTTGTATTTTTTTATGCGCAGAAATTGAGATCTTACGTATAAAATAAGTGAATTAAGAATAAGAGAGATTTAGAAAAAATGTAGAGTATGAGGATTCTGGATACCTACTCGTTTAGTTTGAATTGAGGAGAAGAGGGTGTGTGTGTGGCTAAAGTTCAGCGGGTATGATGAACTTGCACATAGATAGTATTTGAAACTTAGTCCAAACATATATAAGTATTTGTGAGCGTGGGTCACCTAGTAAACGTAAGTGTTGCGGCCAATATGAGATTGTGTGTCATATCCATGCAATGAGGGGATCCTTTTCACCTCTTATCGATGTTGATATAAACAGTATCGCACGATAAAACTTTAGGTGTGATATTAAGAGTGTATTGTGATATTTCGAATGTAGATGTGATATCCAAGTGATGTGTGATATTCGAGTAGAGAAATATTATGGAGAAGAATGTGAATAATAAAGAAAAAATGATTTGAGTTAACTATAAGATTTCAGAAATAATATTTAGGAATAAGAGTATAATATAATGAAAAAAGATTAAGATAAATTCTCGTTAATGTTTGTTATGTATTTTGATTGTAATATTTTGTTTGATATTTTTTTGATAATAAATATTATTATATTTTTTATGTTGCGTGAATGTATGTACGTAAATCTCAATTATAGAATTTTTTTTTCTTACTGAGCTCATAAAGTTCACTCTAATTCATCTCCCATGCAGGTCAGAGGAAGTCTAAGATCAATGAAAGATGATGAAGAAAACTTTAGTAGTTTTATTTTAATATTTTAAATTAATTTAGATATCTAAATTATTTGTAAATAAATAATTATCTTATTACAAGATATGTATATTAAAATATAATTTCGCTACATATTTAATATTTATTTATTTTATTAATTAAAAATATTATATTAACGTCTATACTTATCGACATTAAAATTCGAATTGTTACATTTTTTTATAAGAAATTGAATTTTTTAAATAATTCAGTCTTTTTCCAAATTTTTTAATTTGATCTGAATTTATTTATTCAAAAGAATTGAGGAATTCCCACAAATCACTGATACAGCAATGGTGGTAAAAAATTTAGGTGCAGCTCTCGTTTAACTTGCCATTTATTTTCTCTTTTAGTATATGAAAAAAATTGGAAATGAAAATAAAAAACAACCATTAATTTTTTTTTTCTGAACTGAAATTATTACTCAAACAATTTTCTACTGCAACTAAAAACATTAAGAGAAGAAGATGAAGATGAAGAATAGAGCCGTTACATCTCAAAGATTGAGCCATTAAATTTTTTAACTCTTTAAACATCTACAACAACATTTGAAGATGCAGAGTAAGATGGCAGGGTTCGTATAAACTACCTCTTTGTTCGGATTGAAGTGAAGAACACAAGGAAGCAAAATGCTCCTTGTAAATTTTTTCAGGGAAACTCAAACTGCATATATGCTTACTTAATACAACAAGTACAAGAAATTAGGGATTTCTTCTGCCTATACAATTACCCAGCAATTGGACTTAGGAGCTCAAGAACCGTTTTTCTGGTTGGCAGTGCAGGAATTGCACCTCTCTCCGTTACAGTTAGAGCACCACAGGCATTAGCAAACAGTAAAGCTCCTCTTAACCGTTTCTCGTCCTGTTGAAAGAAGAGGAAATTTTTCTTGGTCACTCCCAGAAAAATGAAATAGTAAAAAATTTCTGCCATAAGAAATCCTGGTCAGGGACTAGTTAGATTATAAATTGAAACCAGGAGTCACCAGCTGAAACTTTTGGATAAGAGATCTTATGTTGAAAAAATGCATGCCAGAAGCAAGGAAAATTTGATGAAATCCATAAGATTTCTTTAAAAACTCTAACATTCTTACTGAATTTACAAATGCTATGATACATCTCTTAATATTGAAGTCTTAAAGGGTAAAATTAAAAAATGGCAAAGATAAAAAAAATATTGCTTCAATGTAAGAAATAGAGGTACCTTTAGTAGACTTGGGTCAGAAGCTAAGCTGCTGAGAATACCACTTACAAAGGCATCACCGGCACCAGTTGTGTCAATAGACTTGACTTTGACACCACCAACTCTGCCCTTGAATTCCTACAAACAAACATATATAAATACATAGTTGTATCCATGCCAATTGGTGCGCTTGTGTATCTATTTCATATCAGTGCGATAAGAAAAATCAAGCAAATAATTTACGAGTGGTGAATGATATTGACTTTTAAAACAGTTCAACTTAGTGCAACTCAATTACATCAATTTTTCAAATATCCATAGCACTAATGGAAGTTTTTTTTTTATGTACTTTTATGGTTCAGGATAGAATGATTAGCGGATGACAATCTAGGAATTCTCCTTCTAAGAGTAGGAGATAACAGCAGCATGCAAATGCAGACTTGCAAGTGCAAAATAGGAAAATAAAAGAGAGATTAACTTTTGTACCTTAGTGTAATATCTACAACCACTTGATCCTTCAGTTACAACTAGAAGCTTAAGATTAGGATGAAAAAGTTTATTCAACACCACACTGTCATCATAAGGATCATCACCTCCAGTTAAGAATGTAATTTCCTCCTCACTTATCTGCCAATCCCACAAGATTAACATAGGTGAGTTCATAAAATACGGATTTTAGATTGTATTATGACTGTACTCAAAACGAGCAAGGAGGCTGACACTTGTACACAAAACTTGTCCAGTTCAGAAAGTATATACCTTGATAACATCTGCTTGATCCCATATGCTCAATATGCCCTCTCGAGCAGCCTCCTCTGACGGCCACAATGGCAATCTCAGATTTGGATCATATGACAGAATACTACCAGACTCTTTGGCAGTTCTCATTGCAGCAAGGTGAGCTGATTTGCATGGTTCATCAATCAAACTAATAGAGCCATAATGAAAGATGCTTGCCTGCAATCAAATAGAATTCATATGGATAAAACATTCTGCTGATATCAATAAAACTCATAATTTCCTAATAAGAGAGAACCAACCTCCTTAATGAGATTTATGTCAAGTTCTGACTCATGGAGAAGCATGTCAGCACTTGGATGTCGAAAAAACAGGAACTCACGTTCACCATCAGCTCGTAGTGTAACAAAAGCCAGGGCAGTCCTTGCATTTTGCTCAAATCTCACACCAGAATTGTTGACATTGTTTTGCTTTAGAATGTCAGCTAACATGTAGCCAAACTCATCATCACCTACCTGATATAGAAAAGTTTAGAGTTTTGAGGAGGGGACTGGAAAGGAGAAAGTTTTCTCCATGTGCAACCTGTCTTTGCTCATTGCCAAACCATGTGCAAAATATCTTTGCTTCACAGCGAAAAGTACTTAAATGATCCACGTTTTCCAAGCAGAAAAAATTAATATGTACAGTTAGACAACTAATTGAAATCTAATGAGACAGAGCTTCCAAATGCACCTTGCCTATAAAAGCAGATGAACCTCCAAGTCTAGAAATACCAACTGCCACATTAGCAGGAGCTCCACCAGGAGCCTTCTTGAAAGCGGGTGCTTCAGCCAGTGAAACCCCACCGACTGTTGGGACAAAATCAATCAACATCTCCCCAAAGCAAACAACCAGATTCTTGCCACCTTCAACTCCTTTCTTCGTATTTAAGGAAAGATTTTTGAAGTCACCTACATGTATGCAATTGTTTGCCATTATCGTACAAACTTAAACTCAAGCAAAATGATTCCAGATCACCTGCAAGAAATTTAAACCAACAAAAGATCCCATGTATGCTAGTTCAAGGTCCATCTAGCTAATTACAAGCAGCACTCTATTTAAATAGTACCATCCGTAATCAAATTGAAAGATGGCAACAAAATTTGATCAGAAGCGTTCAACAACATAAGCTGCCAGTTGGAAAACTTCAAGCAGCTTATCAATAATCATGATGTAATTCATAAAGTTTTATTAATCACTTTTACATCTTTTCTTTTCTTTTTCCTAACAAAGCAAAACAAAAAGAAAAGCACTTTTATATGATAAAATTTAGGCAGCCAGAACACTTTTGGTTTACAGGACATAAGCTCCATAATTACCACTATACTTATCTTCGTTGATATGAGAACTGGATCATCTTTGGGAACAAATGAATTTTGCGAAAAAAAGCATGGACTTCAGTAATAAATCAACATTTTCGTCCACGTTATAACCATCAAAATATGAATTACTTCCACTGGAATCCATTCATTGCAAAGAAGGTATTTAGGAGATGGCTCTTAAATCAGCACTTTGATAACTTTCTAAATTAATTATACAATTAATCTGATAAAAAAAAGAAAAAAAAAACAGATTTTGAATCACTAACCATAACTCTAATACTCCTGCAAAGAGTTCTATCTGATAAACCTCTGAAAACAATATCATAAACCTAGAAATTATGCCATGTTTGTTTGAGATATGAACTGAAATTAAATCTTTGATATGGCCCAAATGCCTTCTAACAATAAGACTAACAAAGATCCTAAAGAAATTTCATACCACCAGCACAGGCAATAATGATTCAGCAACAAACAATACACCTTGACAAAAGATCTGTAAATGCCATTACGATTCGAAAAGAGAAACCAATCCAAGAACAAACAAGTTAGAAGACAAACAAAGAAACTCGTGATCCGAAAATCGTAAAGAAACAATCTTGCACTGACAAAGCAGGCTTGAAACCAGATACGAAATGATTGAAAGTGGGTGTAAAAGATAGAGATTCAACCAAGAACGAAATGGTAACATGCACAAATGGGAATAGAAAGTAAGGTAGAGGGTGTACCTGAGAGTGTGAAGGTAGCCTCTGCCATTAAAATACTGGAACTTCGAGCTTGAGTTGCAAAGCGAAGTATAGCAATAAGAGTTGCTGTTCTTGCTCGCAGAGGCAGAGAGAGAGAGAGAGAGAGAGAGAGAGAGAGAGAGAGATTAAGGAGAGATGCAGGAGGAGGAAAAGTAGGAATTGGCTAGAGTCTTGAAGAAATGTCCAAGGAAGGGTGACAGAGAAAACAGACAATTAATGAGCGCCGAGGAAAACTCTATGATCAGAATACCTATTTATGCGATTACCGATTCTTTCCTCAAAAAATTATTTCTTTTTAATACATAAAATTTTCTTTTGTAATTTTATTAAAAAAACTTATTCATTATTTTATTTTTTTTATTTGTTTAGTTTTTGCAAAATTTCTATTGTTCATCATTTTATTTCTTTATTTTTTCAAGATCACAGTTTGTTATAATTTAAATTATATATTTTTTAATACTAAAATTATTTTACTTATTTTATATAAAACTGTACTTTTTACTAGATATCCTTCTTTCTATATAATTTAAAATATAAATTTGTACCATTAAAGTGTAAATGATAATTTATAATTTTACAAAATTTATTTCTGAATCTGTACTTATTTAAAATTACAACAACATATTATAAGTGATATTAAAATTAAAAATTTTAAATATTATTATTTTAATTCTACATGAAATCTTATATAAAATAATTTTTTTTTTCAATTTTTACTAGTTTATAGTCTTTGGCAGTTGCTAATTTTGTAAATAAATTTTTAAAATTTGTTTTAAACATGTAATGAGAATTAAATTACATAAAAAAATTTAAACTACAACAAAATAAAAAAATATAATTTATTTGTTTTCTTAATGTAGGTTAAGTTACTGCTAGGCCCCAGTATTTATATGATTTTTTTTCTGTTTAGTAATAATTTTACTTTTTTATTTTATTTTTATTTTTTGGACTTTTATGCAAAGGTTTAATTAATGTGACCACAAACTTATCCACATAATGACACAAAATGAGCCTTAAATTATGCAGTAATTAATAGTTTCAATTGAATGTGATCCAAATGAGCAAATTATAAAACAGTTAATTTATTAAATATACTTTATCTAATTTACAAAACTATTCAATTTTATTTCATCATTAAAATATTTGTTGGTATTATTATAAAATAAATTTCAATTTCTTAATAATAAATTTGAAGAATAAAAACTAACTAGATATTTTTATAATTAAAATAAATAAATATTTTTTAGTCATATTTAAATAAAAAGGATAATATTATAAATAAAACTTATTTTATGTTCTAATATGTCAAATTATATTAATGGAATTAACGGAATTATGAGAAATCTAGATGTTTGGCATAAGCTTAAAATCATGCAGTATACGGTTTACAAGAGTTACCCAAAAATGTTTTTCTATAAATTAAGATGAAAGTTGGATTAATTAAAATAAAGATTACTCGGAATCATATATTAAAATTTGAAGATAAAAAGAAGAGGAATTGGGCGGTGGAAGGCCACCTACATCATCACTGTCATTCACTCAACTTGATAATGAAATTTGTTTTATATTAATTAATTTATTTAATTATAGGTTAACCCACTTTAAAAGAATAATTAATTATTTAATTAGAATTAAAAAATAGCCAAAGAAATTTAACTCTAATAATATGATATTGTTTGTAATATCCGGTCTCGTAATTTAGTTCGAGATCAATTTTAATATTTTAAAATGTATAAAAATTTATTTTTAAAATTAATTTATTTTAATTTCAAAAATAAATTAGGCATGAGATTCAAAATAATTTTATTAAAAATTAATAGAAATTTAGGTTCTCATGGTGTTTTTTAAAGAAAAATTGAAACATGAAGGTCAGAGTGCAAATAAAAAAAATTTGGCCACGTAGGATCGCTTAGTCAGCAAGTTCGACGAATCGAAGCGTGCCGCGTGGCAAGGCGCACTGACCCAGTGCCACACAGGAGGTCACACTGGCGATCCGCGTGCCCTGCAATAGGACGACCCAGGAGCGATCCCATGCGCGTGGACGGTTCGGATCCGTTTCTCCCTTAGACGCGATCGAACGGTCGAGATCAAACGTGATGAACGGTTTAGATTCGTTTCTTTCTTAAGCACGATTAGACGGACGAGATTAATTGTGATATGGGTATAAATATTTCACATCACACTAAACCCAAATCCTATCCGCCAATCCCCAGCTGGAGAAGAAGAACCAAACATCAGAGAAGGGAGCCGACCGCCGCCACTTTGGAGCACCTCCGACCGCCAAAAAAAGGTTAAAATTCTCCTACTTGCTCGAAATTCGATTTCGAGCACCTCTGTGGCCATATCAGAGTAAAATGTACGGCGAGTGAGCCAAAAACTGCAGACAAAGTCCGATGGAGCTGCTACGGGCAAAACTCACAACCTTCTCCGATGAACTCCTTTTCGTTTCTTATTTCGTGCGATTTTTCTACCGTTATATTTATCGTTCTATTTTCTACAGGTTGACTGAAGAAGGAATCTTAACCATGAAGGTGAGTCGGTAGAGCTGTCGTACCTGGGAACCCCACCACTAGTAGGTTTTCGTTTTCTGATTTTTTCGACTAACCGAAGCCCTTTAACATATTTTTTCATAGGGATACGTATAAAGTTGGCCGAAAATGATCAGATCGAGGTAAACTGTAGCTATAGGCAGTGGTGTCGTCACCAGAGCATGGCAGTACCGTCGTGCCAAAATCCCAAAATTGGCTAAAAATAGATTTTTAATACTGATTTGGGTTTTTGAGGTATTTTTAGGTATGTGAAGCATGTTTAATTTCTGCATGAAAATTCAGGAAACCCGATGACCACCAGTAGGCACAGTAAAAAGTTTGATATTTTGAACACCGATTCGGATAAGAATCTCTCACCCTATTCTCCATTATAGAATTGAAGCTTAATAATAAATAATATAGTATTTTGTGAAATTTAAAAATTTTTGAGAATAATTACAAGTGTAACGGCCCCGGAAATTTAGAATGAAATATGTGTATTAAAAATGTCAAATGCGGAAGCGTAATAAAAATTTTGATTAACATCCCTTACACTAAAACCAAAAACGTGCTCAAAGTATAAAAGAACAAACTAACTAAAAGAGAAACTCGAAAATAAAAACTATAAATATAACTACGGAGTCCTTAGGCGTCCCCTTCGCCGTCTTCCTGCGGAACGGGCTCGGGAACAATGTTTTCCTGATCTGAAATGGTAAAATAAGGAATGAGCTACACCAGCCAAGTAAAGACATCACACTATCTCACTGCCACGGAGGTAAAGGTGGGTAGAAAACACAAAAAGACCAATGGAGCATAATTTATAATAAATTCTTTTATCAATAATAAAATCCTTTACCGTCCACTTACCTCGGTGAGATCCATAA
The DNA here is from genome assembly GCF_054855325.1 of Carica papaya. Taxonomy (NCBI): domain Eukaryota; kingdom Viridiplantae; phylum Streptophyta; class Magnoliopsida; order Brassicales; family Caricaceae; genus Carica; species Carica papaya. The sequence goes on from NC_142317.1 coordinate 8,660,919, forward strand.
AACAACATACGAAAGCAATAACATTTTCATCATCATGAAATCATATGAGCTGTATAACATAATACTTACCACGCCTTTGCATTTCAATCATTACATAACATATTTTCCTCATTTACCAGCCTACTAGTATCCATGGGATCCATAGGGGTCCCCCTACCCGTGAACCCTTAACATTTATAACCTGATTCCAGAGCCGTCCCCATACCCTGTCCGATATGGGCACCAAAACCATGAACCTCAATACCCCGTCCGGTATGAGGGTGAAACGGGTCGTCCCCATACCTCGTCCGGTATGGGCACCAAAACCATGAACCTCAATACCCCGTTTGGTATGAGGGTGAAACGAGCCGTCCCCATACCCCGTCTGGTATGGGCACCAAAACACCGAAGGTCTCCATACCCCGTCCGGTATGAGAGACCACATTCTCGGTAGGGTTCCCTACGGACCCAGTCTATCCACCATCTCCCAGGATATCTAGTCAGGCTGTCCACATTATCCATTTATTAATTCACGTAACCTTTTATTATTTTTTTTTCCTCAGTCACCATCATCAAATCACACACAAACATGCAAATCAGTAGTTTATGGCAAACAAGACAACACACAACATCGGGTTCTCAGTTATTCAACCCATAATCAATAAAACAGTGATATATGCACACAAAACTATAAAATGAGAACATCAGACATCATACTGCATTTAAAATTGTGAAATAGAACAAACAACAACTGACCGATAAATACATCAGACTCGGGCTCCATTAGCGACCTTAAACAATTTCACACATCTATTGATTCATGAAATACCGTTTTATCATTTATTAAACTTTAATACCGTGATAGGAAATAGGGTGAGGGGTCCTTATTTGTTTCGGGGTCTGAATACGGCTCTACAGTGCGCCTACAGGCTGTCCCTAATTTTTCCTGAATTTTTTCCGAGGAGCTGAAATGCACTACTAGTACCTGCACGTGTTCCAAAAAATCTCAAATTAGACCTAGGGCCCCTTTCGGCCAATATCGCAATTCTGGCACGCGGCTTCGCCGTGCTCCGGCGACGGTAATTCACCTCGGGTTGGCCGTTTTCGGCCGAATTTGGCCACGCTTGCATCAGTCCCTGTGATAGAACAACCCTAGGGCCCTTGGTGGGCCAAAAAATTACGAAAAACCGAAGCTTACCGGCGGCGGTGCTCTCGGGTACGGTGGCTCTCCAGCATGAATCATGTTTTAGTGATTTGGCTTCGATCAACCTGTAGAGAAAAGAACGGTGATCATAGTGGTATAAAATTTGCATCGAACGGAGGCCGGGAAGGGCCTCATCGGAGGTAAAAATCGAGGAGGGGCGCGGCAGCGCCGCTGGGTTTCGGCTGAGTTTTTCGTCTGTTTGGCCGGTGGTTTGGCTCCGGTTTGGCCATAGGCGGACTCAGTGTCGAAAAACGAGCAAGGGGGAGAAAAATTACCTCGATCGGCAGATGGAAATTTCCCCGGTGCAGCGGCCGGCTCCTCCGACGACTGGTTCTTCTTCTCCGGCGAGCACTGGCGGCTAGGGTTTCTTTGGTCAGGTGTGGGTGGGGGTATTTATACCCTTCGCCTTTTAATCTTGACCGTCCATCAAGATTGAATTTGGACCGTTCGATCGTAATTTAATTGGGATTAAATCTGGGCCGTTCATCGCGATGCAATCTGGGCCGTCCGTGCCTGATTGAATCTGGACCGTCCGTACGCGTGAATCTGGGCCGTTCGTGCGCGTGAATCTGGACCGTCCGTGCGCACGTTTGATCTGGGCCGTCCGTGTGCGCGGGAACAGATCTGGGCCGTCCCCGTGGCCCGTCCCCTGGTCAGCGTGTCCTTGCCACGCGGCACGTCCTGGTTGGTCGGGGCTGCTGACCGGGCCGCTGACGTGGCTGCTGACGTGGTGCTGACGTGGCACAACTTTTCTAAATTACGTTTTGACCTCCGGTTTCTGATTTTTTTTTTAAAAATACTCACAGAATCTAAATTTTCACCCCTTTTTCCCAAAATCAATTTCAATTAAATTCAAATAATATTTTTACCCAATTTTATCATTATTATTATCTTTATTTTCGTTAAATTAAATTAAATAAAAAAAATATCAAATAAAATTTCAATAATTACAAAATAAACTAAATAAAATAAATTAAAAATTAATAATAATAATAATAATAATGGGTGTTACAACTCTCCCCCCCCTTAAAGAAATTTGGTCTCCCAAATTTGCCTCTTACTCTTGGTCGAACAAATGGGGATACTGGGCTCTAAATTCTGATTCCAGCTCCCAAGTAGCCTCCCTGAGCGTGTGGTTCTGCCACACGACCTTTACAAATGATATTTTTCAGTTGCGGGGTATTCTGCTCTTTTGGTCCGTGATACCGACCGGCACTTCTTCATAAGACAAGTCCTCTTGGAGTTGAAGCGGTTCATGAGCCAAAACATGAGAAGGGTCCGAGTTGTACTTACGCAGTATGGATATGTGGAACACGTTGTGGACTCTGGAGAGCTCGGGAGGCAGTGCTAGTATGTAGGCAGCGGTACCAATCCTGTCTAAGATTTCAAAAGGTCCAATATATCGGGGGTTTAATTTTCCCCTCATGCCGAACTTACTAATTCCCTTGAAAGGAGTGACCTTAAGAAACACACGGTCGCCTTTCTCAAACGCTAGGTCTCTCCTCCGGATATCTGCATAACTCTTCTGTCTACTCTGAGCTGTCTGAATGTTCTTCTTGATTTTAACTATCTTGGACGTGGTCTCCTCTACCAACTCCGGGCCGAACAATCGTCTATCGCCCACTTCCTCACAACAAATCGGTGACCTGCATGGACGCCCATATAACGCCTCATATGGAGCCATGCCGATACTTGCTTGGTAGCTGTTGTTGTAGGCAAACTCTATCAGGGGTAGATGGTCGTCCCAATGGCCCCCGGAGTCAAGGACACAAGCTCGGAGTATATCCTCAAGCGTACGAATTGTCCTTTCTGATTGTCCATCAGTCTGGGGATGGAAGGCAGTACTAAGAGACAGCTTTGTTCCCATAGCTTGCTAGAAGCTACTCTACAACCGAGAGGTGAACCTGGGATCCCTGTCGGACACTACTGTCACTGGAACCCCATGCAATCTGACTATCTCCTGGATATACATCCTTGCCAACTTGTCTAATGAATCGGTCATCCTGATGGCTAGGAAGTGGGAAGACTTGATAAGTCGATCAACGATTACCCATATGGTATCATGTCCTGAACGTGCCTTGGGTAGCCCCGATACGAAGTCCATGGTGATATGTTCCCACTTCCACTCCGGGATCAGTAAAGGCTGAAGTAACCCACCTGGGTGCTGATGCTCTGCCTTGACCTGCTGACATACCAAACATTTAGATACAAAGTCGGCTATGTCTCTCTTCATCCCATGCCACTAAAACCGGGGTCGCATGCTCTGGTACATTTTGGTGCTTCCTGGATGCATGGCAAACTTCGAGCTATGGGACTCCGTCATGATGTCCCTTTTTAACTCACTGTCATCTGGAACACACACCCTGTCTTGGAAACGAAGTAGTCCATCGGCAGATATTCGGAATTCTGAGCTCCCTCCCTGTTCTGCATCCTTCTTGCGGGCTACTAGGGCGGGGTCAACTGTCTGGGCTTTCCTTATTCTCTGAATTAACTCGGGCTGGACTGTCAGGTGGCCCAAACATGTGACTCTCTTCAGATCATGAAGTCGAACCTATTGTGTGGCCCCAATTGATCTGCATTCTGAAACCATCAAATGGGCTAAGATACCTGCACTTTTCCTGCTGAGGGCATCTGCTACCACGTTGCCCTTACCTGGATAGTATAAGATGTCACAATCATAGTCCTTAAGGAGTTCCATCTACCTTTTCTGACGCATGTTGAGATCCTTCTGAGTGAATATGTATTTCAGACTCTTGTGATCGGTATAGATCTGAAAGGTCTCTCCGTACAAATAATGGCGCCAGGTTTTCAAGGCATGAATGATTGCGGCAAGTTCCAAGTCATGGGTGGGATAGTTCTTCTCATGATTCTTTAACTATCTGGACCCGTATGTTATAACCTTTCTATGTTGCATCAGGATACAACCCAGGCCCAGATAGGAGGCATCACTATAAACTGTATATCCTCCTGATCCACTCGGTAAAGCCAGCACGGGTGCAGTGGTCAGCCGTTTCTTTAATTCTGAAAAACTTCTTTCGCAGTCTTCATTCCACTCAAACTTGGCATTCTTCTTTGTGAGTCGGGTTAGAGGAGCTGCTAGACTGGAGAATCCTTCAACGAACCTGCGGTAATAACCTGCCATTCCCAAGAAGCTACGGATTTCCTTAACTGATGTCAGCTTCTCCCAACCAAGCATTGCTTCAACCTTTTCAGGATTCACTGATACCCCTTCCTTCGATATGATGTGTCCTAGGAAGGAGTCTGCTCAAGCCAGAATCCACACTTACTCAACTTCGCATATAGCCTCTTGTTTCTAAGGACCTGCAAAACTTGGGCCAGATGGTGAGCATGCTCTTCTCTGCTTTTTGAGTAGACTAAGATATCATCGATGAACACGATGATAAATTGATCCAAGAACTCTCTGAAAACCCTGTTCATCAGATCCATAAAGATTGCCGGGCCATTGGTTAGCCTGAATGGCATGACCAGAAACTCATAGTGTCCGTACCTGGTCCGGAAGGTCGTCTTGGGGATGTCTTCTGCTCTTATCTTCACCTGGTGGTAACCTGATCGTAGGTCTATTTTAGAGAAGACTTGTGCGCCCTGCAGCTGATCAAAGAGGTCATCAATCCGGGGAAGGGAATACTTGTTTTTGATCGTGACCTTGTTTAATCCTCTGTAATCAATGCACTGTCTCAACGTTCCATCTCCTTTCCTTGCAAAAGTGACTACAGCACCCCAACGGGACACACTGTGTCTAATAAAACCATTGTCTTGCAGTTCAGTGATCTGTTTTCTCAGCTCTTCCATCTCAATGCGGCTCATGCGGTAAGGAGCAACTGAAATGGGCTGGGTACCTGGCTGTAGGTCTATAGTGAACTCGACTTCCCTGTCCACTGGCAGACCAGACAGTTCATCCGGAAACACATCTGGGAAGTCTCGGACTACAGGAATCTCTTGAATACAAATTTCCCTCTTGGGCTTACCTAGTTAGAGAAAACAACAAGATTAAGGCACTAGAAGTTAAGAAAACTTGCCATCAAGGAATACGTACTGAAAAATTTTATTAATTTGTAAATGGCTCCTCGTTAGGAGGATTAAATACAACTTTCTTGTTGAAGCAATCTATGGTGGCGTGATACGCCGCTAGCCAATCTATTCCTAAGATTACATCAAAATCCCCTGTGTCTAACCCTATCAGGTCTACACTCAGCTTCCTATTTGCTATCTCCACGGCACAGCCCTATAGATAGCTTCCCCTAGTAGTGTTTCACCCCTAGTAGTGTTTCACCCCTAGCAGTAGACACAAACAACAGTGATTCAAGTTTATCATGTGATACATTAATTTTAGAAGCAAAAGCTTGTGAAATAAAAGAGTGCGATGCACCAGTATCAAATAAAACATGAGCCATACGGTCACAGATAGTATACATACCCTGTACCACATCCAGGTCGGCGTCGGCATCTTGCTGGGTAAGGTTGTATGCTCTGCCCTGGATAGGAGGCCTCCCTTGATTCTGGTTCCTCGGACACTCTCTGGCATAATGCTGGGCACTGCCACAAATGCGACAAGTGTTGTTGAGGCGGTAGCAGGGTCGGTCCCCGTGATCTCTGCCACAGTGTTGACAGATCTTCCCACGTGCTGCCCCTGGAGCCTGAGGAGGGGCTTGGATGGCTGGTATGGGCCTCTTGTTTGGTTGGGCAGGCGCCGTGGGTGCTGGCCTGCGGAACGGAGCTAAGGGTCGGGAACTCCCTCCTAGCTGAGGACGGGTGCTGAAGCTTCTTTCCACGATCTGTGCCTTTGCTAGGACTACTGAATATGTCTTGAGCTCCAATACTACCAAGTGTTGCATGATCTCTGGGCGGAGACCCGACTGGAATCTCCTGGCCTTTCGGCCCTCATCCATCAATATCTCCGGGGAGTATCGGCCTAGTTCGAGGAACTTACAAGCATACTCTGATACTGTCATGTTTCCCTGAACTAGTTGAACAAACTCCGTTTCCTTTAGGTGTCGGATGTGCTCAGGGAGAGATTCCGTATGGAAGGTCGTTAGGAACTGCACCCAAGTGACTGGTGTAGGCAGGGTGGCCTGCTTGAGCTCCCACCAACGTCCTACTTTCCCTACCAGCATGAAGGAAGCAAGGGCAGCTCTCTGCTCAGGGACTACTCCCAAGATCCTGAAAGCTCTCTCAGTCTCCGCCAGCCAGTACTGGGCCTCTTCAAAAGAGGATCCCCCTGCAAAGGTGGAGGGGTTCAGTCTCCTGTACCTCTCTATGTAGCCTGGGTCAATCAAGGAAGGAGCGGAGTCCCGTGGAAGAGGGACTGGACCCGGCTGGGGATAGACTGTGGGGCCCTGTGGTGGCACCTGCTGAAATGGTGGGGGCACCGGATTGTATTGTGGTGGTGCCGGGCAGTACGATGGCTGGGGCACCTGTTCATACTGTGGCGGTGGTGCCGGGTGGTACTGTGGTGGAGCAGGCTCGTGCCGGGGTGGCTCGTGATCCGCTTGCTGTAGCGGTGGCTCAACCAGTGGTAGTGGGGGAGGTTCGGGTAACTCCCTTCTCTCATCTCGAACTTGTTGGGCGGCCATGATCCTTTCCAGCATCTCAAATATTCTGTCCACATCTTCCCGAAGGGAATCATCCCGAGCTGCTCAGTTTAGTGGGGGTCTTCCTCTCCTCATCTCTCTGCACCTGCATTTCATAAGGAATGGTTGAGTAACGGTTTATCGGTGAATATTTCTCTAAGCATTATTGTGTAAGGGATGGGTCCGGGGAACGCGGCTCTGATACCAACTGTAACGGCACCGGAAATTTAGAATGAAATATGTGTATTAAAAATGTCAAATGCGGAAGCGTAATAAAAATTTTGATTAATATCCCTTACACTAAAACCAAAAACATGCTCAAAGTATAAAAAAACAAACTAACTAAAAGAGAAACTCGAAAATAAAAACTATAAATATAACTACGGAGTCCTTAGGCGTCCCCTTCGCCGTCTTCCTGCGGAACGGGCTGAGGAACAATGTCTTCCTGATCTGAAATGATTAAAAAAGGAATGAGCTACACCAGCCCAGTAAAGACATCACACTATCTCACCGCCACGGAGGTAAAGGTGGGTAGAAAACACAAAAAGACCAATGGAACATAATTTATAACAAATTCTTTTATCAATAATAATATCCTTTACTGTCCACTTACCTCGGTGAGATCCATAAAACAACATACGAAAGCAATAACATTTTCATCATCATAAAATCAGATCCACGCCTTTGCATTTCAATCATTACACAACATATTTTCCTCATTTACCAGCCTACTAGTATCCATGGGGATCCATAGGGGTCCCGCTACCCGTGAACTCTTAACATTTATAACCTGATTCCAGAGCCGTCCCCATACCCCGTCCGGTATGGGCACCAAAACCATGAACCTCAATACCCCGTCCGGTATGAGGGTGAAACGGGCTGTCCCCATACCTCGTCCGGTATGGGTACAAAAACCATGAACCTCAATACCCAGTCCGGTATGAGGGTGAAACGGGTCGTCCCCCATACCCCGTCCGGTATGGGCGCCAAAACACCGAAGGTCTCCATACCCCGCCGGGTATGAGAGACCACATTCCCGGTAGGGTTCCCTACGAACCCAGTCCGTCCACCATCTCTCAGGATATCTAGTCAGGCTGTCCACATTATCCATTTATTAATTCACCTAACCTTTTATTCTTTTTTTTTCCTCAGTCACCATCATCAAATCACACACAAACATGCAAACTAGTAGTTTATGCCAAACAAGACAACACACAACATCGGGTTCTCAGTCATTCAACCCATAATCAATAAAACAGTGATATATGCACACGAAACTATGAAATAAGAACATCAGACATCATACTGCATTTAAAACTATAAAATAGAACAAACAACAACTGACCGACAAATACACCAGACTCAGGCTCCATTAGCGACCTTAAATAATTTCACACATCTATTGATTCATGAAATACTGTTTTATCATTTATTGAACTTTAATACCGTGATAGGAAATAGGGTAAGGGGTCCTTACTTGTTTCGGGGTCTGAATACGGCTCTACAGTGCACCTACAAAGTGTCTCTAATTTTCCCTAAAATTTTTTCGGGGAGCTGAAACGCACTACTAGTACCTGCACGTGTCCCAAAAAATCCCAAATTAGACATAGGGCCCCTTTCAGCCAATATCGCAATTCTGGCACGGCGGCTCCACCGTGCTCCGGCGACGGCGTCACTGCTTGCGATGGCGATTTGCCTCAGGTTGGCCGTTTTCGGCCGAATTCGGCCACGCTTGCATCGGTCCCTGCGATAGAACGACCCTAGGGCCCTCGGTGGGCCAAAAAATCACGAAAAACCGAAGCTTACCGGCGGCGGTGCTCTCGGGTGCGGTGGCTCTCCGGCGTGAATCGTGTTTTGGTGATTTGGCTCTGATCAACCTATAGAGAAAAGAACGGTGATCACAGTTGTATAAAATTTGCATCGAACGGAGGCCGGGAAGGGCCTCATTGGAGGCAAAAATCGAGGAGGGACGCGGCGGCACCGCTGGGTTTCGCTGAGTTTTCCAACCGTTTGGCCAGTGGTTTGGGTCCGGTTTTGCCATAGGCGGACTTAGCGTCGAAAAACGAGCAGGGGGAGAAAAATTACCTCGATCGGCGGTCAAAAATTTTCCCGGTGCGGCGGCAGGTGGCGGCGGCCGGCTCCTCCGGCGACTGGTTCTTCTTCTCCGGCGAGCACTGGCGGCTAGGGTTTCTTTGGTCAGATGTGGGTGGGGGTATTTATACTCTTCGCCTTTTAATCTTGACCGTCCATCAAGATTGAATTTGTGCCGTTCGATCGCGATTTAATTGGGATTAAATGTGGGCCGTTCATCGCGATATAATCTGGGCCGTCCGTGCCTGATTGAATCTGGGTCATCCGTGCACGTGAATCTGGGCCGTTCGTGCGCGTGAATCTGAGCCGTCCGTGCGCGTGAATCTGGATCATCCATGCGCACGTTTGATCTGGGCCGTCCGTGTGCGCGGGAACGGATCTGGGCCGTCCGATCGCGCGCACGCGGATCGCCCCCGTGGCCCGTCCCCTGGTCAGCGTGTCCTTACCACGCGGCACGTCCTGGTTGGTCGGGGCTGCTGACCGGGCCGCTGACGTGGCTGCTGACGGGTGCTGACGTGACACAACTTTTCTAAATTACGTTTTGACCTTCGGTTTCCAATTTTCTTTTCAAAAATACCCCCAGAATCTAAATTTTCACACCTTTTTTCCAAAATCAATTTCAATTAAATCCAAATAATATTTTTACCCAATTTTATCATTATTATTATCTTTATTTTCGTTAAATTAAATTATATAAAAAAATATCAATTAAAATTTCAATAATTACAAAATAAACTAAATAAATTAAATTAAAAATTAATAATAATAATAATAATAATAATAATAGGTGTTACAATAGGTCATTAATGGAGATAGAATTAGTTAGTTATTTATTTGTCATGTTTAACTGATTATTTAATTTTACGACTTTAAATACATGATAATATATTAGAATTGTTAAATGATTCATTTGTACTTTCTTAATGCATATATCGTTTGTCTTACGTGATTTACTGTTGATGTGTGAAATATGAAATTAATATGCAAATTAAAAATTGCTTGATTATATGAATTAATAAATGGTTGTCTTACTGGATATTCTGAGAGATGGTGGACGGAACGGGTACATAAAAAATCCTACCGTGAACGTTACCTCATACCAGACGGGATATCGATGGAGAGTATTTTTGGCGCTCATACCGGACAGGGTATGAGGACAACCCGATTTACTATCGTACCGGACGGAGTATCAAGAGATGGTATTTTAGGTGCTCATATCGGACATGTTATAAAGACGGTTAGTTAATTGATAAGTTTAGATATTGGATTCACACATAGTGGGACATTTCTATGGACTCCCAGAAATACTAGTAAGCAGATAAAAAGAAAAGTTGTTATTATTGTTCACTTAAATATAATATCACAATATTATTTGAGTTATTATTTTTGTATGTCGATTTTGAAAATCTCGCAACAGTAAGGATGCAATAAATGATTTTTCTTATAATAAATGAACTTACTTAAATTAAGAGCTCCATTAGTCATTTTATATTTTATGATTTTTACCAACTTTCAGTTTCTGTATCGGTAAGTAATATGATATTTTTATTGGGGTAATGTAGCTCACTTCTTCCCCTATTAATCATTTCAGATAAAAAAAGATCAAGATTCTGATCATAATCAGCAGGAGGGCTGTGAGTAGGTGTCCATCCGAGTCCTATTAAGAATTAGTGGAGGTTAACTTCTCTATAATATTTATTTATTATTTTTATATGTTATTATATTTTTTTATGAACCGCTGAGCGTTTTAAATTATTCTGTAAGAAATATAAACTCAAATTCTATTATTTCATTTTCGTATTTAATTTATAATTTTATTTCTATTTAAATTATAGACATTTACATTATTTGAGTAATTTTTTTATGTTATTTAAAAAATAAAAATAAAAGTTAACACTTAAAGATTAAGACCATCTTAATTAGTATCAATCCAATAATATTATAATATATATTAAAAGACAGTCTTAATTAGTAGTAATAGAATAATATTATATATTATTCGTAACTATCTTTTCTTGTTGCAATTATATATTCATAATTGCCTTGTTTCTTCTGTCTTCTTCTTTTTTTCTCAGTTGCAAGGGATTTGACATATCATATAACGTAATATGTATATACACATATATGAGGGTTTATCAAATATATATATATATATATATATGTGCGTGTGTATGTGCATGTGTAGCACCCGGAAAGGAGAAGAAAAAAAAAAAAAAAAAAAAAAAAAAAAAAAAGAAAGGGCGGCCACGTCAGCAGCCACGTCAGCATGCCCGGTCAGCAGTCCCGGCCAACCAGGGCCTGCCACGTGGCAAGACCGCGTCACTCCAAAGGGAGCCACGTTGGCGATCCGCGTGGGTGCGATCCGACGGCCCAGATCAATCACGCGATCGGACGGCCCAGATTCAATCGCACGGACGGCCCAGATTCAATCAAAAACGAACGGCCCAGATTAAAACAAAATGAACGGCTGTGATCAAAAGGCAAGGGGTTATAAATAGAACCTCCACACCAGACCACAAACCCTAGCCGCCAGCCGCTCGCCGGAGAAGACGAACCAGAGGCCGACCGCCGCCACCCGCCGCCACTCGCCGCCGCACCGGAGAAATTTCCGACCGCCGATCGAGGTAAATTTCATACTCCCGACTCGTTTCTCCCCACTGATTCCTCCTATGGCCAAATCGAAGCCGAAATCCCGGCCAAACGGCCGAAATACGCAACCGAAGCCCAGCGGCACCGCCGCGCCCCCTCTCGGTTTTTGCCTCCGACGAGGCCCTTCCCGGCCTCCGTTCGATGCAATTTTTATATCACCGTGATCACCATTCTTTTCTCTACAGGTTGACCGAAGCCAAATCACCAAAACACAAACTTGCCGGAGAGTCGCCGTACCCGAGAGCGCCGCCGCCGGTAAGCTCCGCTTTTCCGTGATTTTTTGGCCCCCCGAGGGCCCTAGGGTTGTTTTCTGACAAGGACCAATGCGAGTGTGGCCGAATTCGGCCAAAAGCGGCCGAAAACAGTCAACCCGAGGCGACTCGCCGCCGCCAGCGGCGGCGCCGTCGCCGGAGCACGGCGGAGCCGCCGTGCCGGAGTTGCGATTTGGGCCGAAAGAGGCCCTGGGCCTAATTTGGATTTTTTTTTGGAACCCGTGCAGGTACTGTTAGCGTGTTTCAGTTCCCCGGGAAAATTAGGGACAGCCTGCAGGCGCACTGTGAATCGTATTCGGATCCCGAAAACAAGTAAGGACCCCTCACCCTATTTCCTATCACGGTATTAAAGTTCAAAATGATAAAACGGTATTTCTTGAATTAACGCATGTGTGAAATTGCTTAAGGTTGCTAATGGAGCCCGAGTCTAGTGTGATTAATGATTTACTGTTGTTTGGCATGTTTTACACTGTTTTACAGCTTTAAATGCATTATGGGGTTTGATGTGTTCATTTTATAATTTCGAATGCATATATTACTGTTTTATTAATTATGGGTTGAATGACTGAAGAACTGATACTGTATGTTGTCTGTTTGGCATGAACTACTGTTTGCTTGTTTGTATGTGAATTGATGATGCTTATTGAGGAAAAGGAAAATGAAAGATTGTGTAGACTGATAATTGTATGATGGGGTCAGCCTGACTAGATATCCTGGGAGATGGTGGACGGACCGGGTCCGTAGGGAACCCTACCGGGATTGTGGTCTCACATGCCGGACGGGGTATGGAGATCTTATGGTTTTGGCGCCCATACCGGACGGGGTATGGGGACGGCCCGTTTCACCCTCATACCGGACGGGGTAGTGAGGTTTATGGTTTTGGCGCCCATACCGGACGGGGTATGGGGACGGCCCGTTTCACCCTCATACCGGACGGGGTATTGAGGTTTATGGTTTTGGCGCCCATACCGGACGGGGTATGGGGACGGTCCTGGAAACTGATTATGAATGTTAAAGGTTAACGGGTAGCGGAACCCCTATGGACCCCCACGGATACTAGTAGGCTGGTAAATGAGAAAAAAAAAGATATGTTGTACAATGATTGAATTACAAGAGGCGTGATAAGTATTATGTTTTACAGCTTAGATTATTCAATGATTATGATAATGTTATTGTTTTTCTCATATTGTTTTTCATAAATTCCACCAAGGTAAGTGGATGGTAAAAGTTTTATTATTGATAAAAGGTTTTGTTGTTAATAAACGAGTTTATTGTAAATTATGCTCCATTGGTCTTTTTGGGGTTTTCTACCCACCTTTATCTCCGTGACGGTGAGATATCGTGATGTTCTTACTGGGCTAGTGTAGCTCACTCCTTAATTAACCATTTCAGATCAGGAAGACATGGTTCCCGAGCCCGTTCCGCAGGAGGACGACGAAGGGGATGCCTAGAGACTCTGTAGTCATATGCATAGTTTATTGTCGAGTTTTCTTTCTTAGTTAGTTTAACCTTTTATATTTTAAGTACGTTTGTTTGGTTTTTCGTGTAAGGGATGTTAAATGAAATTTTGATCTCGCTTCCGCATTTGATATATTTAAATACTCATTTTATTTTAATATTTTCCGGGGTCGTTACAGCATGTGTCTTGATATATGCATGTACAACCACTACTTATTCTTCAACGTTGAGTATTAAATTTCTTTTCTTTAGCCGTATGAAATTTTCATTAAATTTTATATCATAGATTCACATCTACTTTCAAAGAATTTAAAATTTGATTTTATCAGTACATGAATATAATGTATTTAAAATTTTATTTTTACAATATTCTGCATAAAAATTGAATTCTACTAATCAAAATAAAAATTACAATTCCTTATTAATTAACAGTTAATTTTTATTATTAAATTTTATTAATAATAAAGATTATGAACAATTAATTTTTATCAAATAAATAATTTATTATCTATCATTCATCAGTACTAGGAACTTAAAAATGATAAGAAAAAAATAGTATCTATACAAAAGAATTATTAATCATTTAATCCGTAATTAATCTTAATTAACAAGAGTCAATTTTTTGGGTTGCTGCATAAAAATACAATTAATTAAGTCATAATCGACAAAACTAATTAATTAAACTATAGTGAAGTGGGGAGACTACTACTTCCAGAAGAATATTTGGAGTCTTTATATTCAAATCATCCAAAAGTACATATCATATCGTACCGATCAATGCAATATGTATATTTCCAATGCGAAAAAAAGATGTATATGCTACCAATAAAAAATTAGAAATTACTGATATAAGTATATATAATATTATATAATATAGGGTTGAGAAGGAATTTTTTAAATTCTTTTTTATTGGTATTTTGTGTGTATATATATATACCAAAAAAATGAAACAAGAATCCAATTCTGAAGTCCCATATGCAGCAATGGGTTATCATATTAATTGAAGCCAGAGATGGACACGCAGAAAGTTGTGTGTTATACAGATATGTGTGCCGAGTTGATGAATTGATAAAATGGAATAAAATTAGGTAGGAATCTTTTTTGCTGATCACTTTCAGTGGGCAACGGCATGATATGCACCCAAATGGAGTACTAATTCTCATGACATCACCACATCTATGGTTGCAATTGAGAGAGAGAGATATATATATATATATATACACGTTATCATTATCGAGATTAGAAAATTCAAACGCAAAATCCTTGCGACTTAACTCAATTTCCAAAATAAATAAATAAATAAATTATGAACATTTAATTACTGATCCTTAAAACTCTTACTCGCTATAAAAATTTTGATCTTAATATTATTTGGAAAATAAATTGTTTAATATTGAGAAAAGAGTTAGAAATATCTCATACCCTTCAATTAAAAAGAATTATAAATTATTCGTATAGCTATATATATATATATATAAAATTAATAATTTTTAACCATTTCAAAATTATTAACGAGTACGTGAATGAATAGTGTTTATATAGAGTATTAGATTAAAACAATAATTGGTTATAAAATAACAGAACAAAAAGCATCCTTTCAATAAAAGTAAACATAATCCACTAAAAATAATTCTAAAAATTGTTAACTAAAGAATTATGATTTCTTTCTGCATATGTTAAATTTATTTATTTATTAAAAAAAAGAGAGTATTAATGAATGAAGAAGTAATGTAGCGACGCCGGAAATGTAAAAAGAAATATATAATAATTTAAGTGCAGAAACGAAATAAAATATTAAGGTTTACATCTCTTACACAATAACTTAAAAATATTGAACAACATTACGGAATAAATTCTCTAAAATAAACACGATAAATAAGAAAAATAATGAAAAATAGAAAGTATCTAGCATCTACTTGCAATATTCTTACGGATTGGACTTTGGAACCAGGTCCTCTTGATCTGAAATGGTTAAATAAATGATGAGCTACACTAGCCCAGTAAGAGTATCACACTATATCACCGGCACATAAGTAAACGTTAAAATAAAATCAAAACAACTAATGAAGCACTAAATTTAACAAATTCGTTTATCGATCATAAAACTATTTACCGTTCATTTACCGTAGTGGAATTTATGAAAACAACCTATAGAGACAATAATACCATACATATCATAACTTCATGAATACGCAGCAACATAGAATATATCATAAATTCATATCCATTAAAAATAAACTAAATTATAACCGTTTCTCATTTCACCAGCTTACTAGTATCTATGGAGATTTAAAGGGATGTCTTCTCTACACGTGAATCATTTTTCTTAACAATCTAAATTACAGGACCGTTCACATACCCCGTTTGATATGAGCGTCAAGACATTAAACTTCAATACCCCGTCCGGTATGAGGGTAAAGTGGGTCGTCCCCATATTCCGTCTGGTATGAGCGCTAAGACATTAAACCTCAATACTCCGTCCGGTATGAGGGTGAAGCGGGCCGTCCCCATACCATGTTAGGTATGAGCACCAAATTGCCAAGTCTCCATATCCCGTCCGGTATGAGACAACGTTCACAATAGGATTCTCTATGTACCCGGTCCGTCCACCATCTTATAAGATATCTAGTAAGGCTGTCATTCCATCTGTTTATTTGATCACACCCCTTTTCTGTTTTCCTTTAGTTTTAATTGCTAAATCAAACATAATCACATAAACAAATAAACATGCATCCGGTAATGCAATCATGTCTCAAATTCCAAATCAAATAGTGGTCAGGTAAGATAGTAATACATGCATTTAAACAATAAAATAGATAAATTAGATACTATCATATTTTTAGACTGTAAAATAAATCAACAGAGAACAATGTCTAGTTCGGACTCCATTAGCAATTCGTAATTAGTTATGCACATATATTTAATTTGTACAAAATATCGTATTATTATTTATTTAAACTTCAATTCTATGATAGGAAATAGAGTGAGGGGTCTTTACTCGATTTGACGCCGAAAAGCTAAACGGTTTACTACACCTACTAGCGGTCTTTGGGTTCCCTGAATTTTTTTATGAGAATTGAAACACGCTTATAGTACCTACAAATATTCTAAATAAACTCAAAATCAGTCCTAGGGCCTGCTCGGCTAATTTTAAAAATTCGACACGGCGATGGTCCGCCTCGGGTCGGCCGTTTTTTGGCCTAATTCGGTCGATTTTGCATCGATTCTTGCGAGTACACACTCTAAAGGGCTTCGGTGGGCCGAAAAAATACGGAAAACTGACATTCACCGGCGGCAGGGCTCTCTGGTGCGGTGGCTCCTTCAGCTCACGTTGCGGTTGAGTGTTTCACTTTGGTCAACCTGTAGAGAAAAAAACGATGATTACAACGGTGGAAAAATTATGTATAATGGGAATCGGGAAGGGCCTCATCGGAGGCGATTTGTGAAATTCTCTACGGCACTGCCGCCGGGCTTCATCGGTGTTTTCTGGCCAATTGGTCGGTTCTTTCACTTTGATTTGGTCATGGGTGAGTTTAAAATTGAATTTTGTGCAAAAGGAGAAATTTTTACCTTTTTTGGCTGTTGGAAAGGGTTCCGGTGCGGCGGCGGTCAGCTCCCCGGCGGCTAGATTGTCTTCTTCAGCGAGGGGTTCTGGCGGGTAGGGTTAGGGTTTGGGTGCGGATGAGGTTATTTATGCCAATCCGCGTTTGATTTGGGTCGTCCATCGTGTTTAATCTGAACTGTCCGATTGCGATTAAATATGGAGTGAATCGGGGCCGTCCATCGCGATTCACTATGGGCCGTCCGTGCACGCGAGAATGAACCTCAGCCGTTTGATCGTGGGCATGCGGATCGCTCACGTGGCACCCCTCCATGGCCTCCCGTGTTAGTGCCTCTGCCACTTTGCGCGTCTTGATTGGTCGGGGCTGCTGACCGGGCGTCTGATGTAGTAAATTTTTTTAAAATTATATTTTTACTCCCTAATTTCTGATTTGTCTTTCAAAAATATTCCCGAAGTCAATTTTCATTCTTTTTTTCAAAATTATTTTCAATTTAATCATTCATAAATTTTATTCCATTTTTTATTAAAATAAAATAAAATAAAATAAAATAAATAAATAAATAAATAATTATATTTATTAATAAAAAAATAAAAAAATTTTGGTGAGTGTTACGAGTAAAATATATATTACTTTGTAAAATAATATATTTTTTGTTGTTTATTGTAATAAAAATATTTTGTATAATACATGAAATATTACGGAATAAAAAGTTAATTTTTTTACGAGATTAAATTAAATTATATAAAGGTAATTTGAGGTGTGGTTTGACAATCCGATGTCAAAGACGGCAACCTTGTAATGAGCATGATTTTTGTCTCCTCACGTATCTAATTTGCTCAACGGTTTTCACCCTGCCTGCATCCACTTCGCACCTCATCCTCTTCCACCCTTTTTTATTTATTTTTTTAAATATAACTTTTTGATTTCCTTTCTTTAAAATATATTATTATTATTATTATTTTTTTTTACCGAGGGGAAGGTAAAAAGTATTGGTTTTTACTGTTTTACCTGGGCTCGTTCTGATGTCCTCGACACTCCAAGCTGTTCTTTGAAATCAGCGGCACAAATGGTTTACCAACTGGCACTGGCCCACGGAATTTTAATGTTCATAAGACTCCAACTCTGACCGGCCCATATCAGCTGTATACAGCCGAAATCCTTGGCGGCAACAATTGCTAGGTTATATGGTGATGAGGTTTGCCGGCGCATATATATATATATATATATATATATATATAAATGATATACGTTCAAATTTATAAACCAGATTGTACATATATACAGATATATGTATGTGGTTTTTTGAAAAACTGGCAAACACATGTTTTATAAATCAATATCTTTTAATGATCGGTTTGAAACAAATAATAAAGAATTTACACGTTTTTAGAAAGTATAAATTTTTATTTAATAATATTAAAAAATTGATCAAGACTCCAAACATTACCATGATTAAATAAGCAAGCAAATAAATGATCATATTTATCCGATTAGCAATATCTTGCATATGCACTTCATCAATATTTATTTCTATGTGCACATACACTTGAAAATGCACGAAGAGTCTATATTGATTAATTATATAAGAAACCAAAGGCAGGCCAGCTGGTGGCTTAGGGTGAATCTGTATTATCACTTCTGCCTGCCACAGCCATGATCAGTTGCTTTTCTCCTGGGGTTTCAATTCACGGTACCTGAATTCAAAAACAAAGCTGCTTCAATATGTATACATGTATATAACGATTCTATGTGTGCACGATATATGCACATATATGTGTATATGTACACCATATTAATCTTGTTGGAAGTGGGTTGTAGGTGGAACAGGGTTAATGCGGTCGACGCCTGCTGCAGCTAATAAATTCGGATCTCCCGTTACTAATCCTTGATGAATTGATTCAAGAAACTTTACTTCCTCCAGCTGAAATAACACATCTAAGGTATTAGTTCGTACACCACATACATGTATATATATTTATATAATGGCAAGTTAATTTTCTAGATATGAATTACAAAGAAAGTTAACACCTTAGATTTCAGCAGTTCATTTTCTTCTTCAAGATCACGTTCCTGTTTCATGAAATTATAAGAAACAATTGATAAGCATATACATATATACACACACACGATTATTATATGTGCGTGTAAAATGCAAATTAATTAGTTTAGTTAATGAGCTGATTAAGCTTGGTGAACTGTCACAGTCACAGAGGGTGAAGGTAAGAGGATTAAAGCAGTTGGGATTTGTAAATTT
The DNA here is from genome assembly GCF_054855325.1 of Carica papaya. NCBI lineage: Eukaryota > Viridiplantae > Streptophyta > Magnoliopsida > Brassicales > Caricaceae > Carica > Carica papaya. Next base: position 8,679,977 of record NC_142317.1, read on the forward strand.
GTGAAGCTGAAGCCTTAATATTAATTAATTGATTTATGGGAGTGCTTACCTTTCTACGGAGTTGTTCCAACCGATTTATCATTAATTCGAACTGCATATTTCATATATTTAATCAGAAAATTATAATATCAAATGTATATATTTATATATTTAAAGACAAAAAACAAAAGACTCTTACGTATTTACACAGCAAATATCTAAGTAGTAATGGTAATCATGATTAACAAGGAGATCTGTAATGAATATGATATTCGTCTATTCTATAAAATATCGTAAAATAATCTTTAAAGAGGTTAAGTAAACATTTCGTGTGGGTATAATTTATACTATGAGTATTAAAAAGTATTTCGGGTCTTATAAGAGTCATTCCGATTGTAATAAGAGAATTTAAAGGTTCAAGGTTTATCAGAATCTTCCCGGACCACAGAAAAAAGATGGCAGTCTATATATCATATTCTATAATAGATATATTATAAAGAGTGACTTAGTTGTGGTTCTTTCTTGATTAGTGGCTCTTCTGTAAATAATTTAAGAAATATTTTCTTCCAAAAAATCTCAAATGATAAAAAATTTCTAGTAAATCAACTAATAAAATTTAAAGTTAGCCGAGTTATAAATCGTTTCTCTTAGAACTAATTGGTCTCGTTTCTGTCATCTCTATAATAACGCTCTTTCAATGTTTCTTAACTTGTGTAATTTTAAATTTTATTTAAATTATCTCTTTATCTTTGTTTTTCTTTTTTTTTTTTAAAATGAATTGTTTATCACGTTACTAAAATTTTACTTTCAGATAGTTTTTTCTTTTTAATAAAATCAAACTCTGTATCTCTCTCTTATACATCCATATGTATACACAAACAATCATAAATTCCTTCAGAAAATCGGAAGTGTAGCATGAATTTTTACCTTTCTTTTTCGAGTTTGTAAGAGAGTTCTGTCAAGTTGTTTCTCAATTTTGTGCAACTCTTTTACATTTAGCTGATCCCCCTCAAGGAATTGCCTAATTCAAAATGCAGTCCAGTCTATGTCAATACCATTTGAAAAAGACAGGCTCACACATTAAATAACATTAACAATTAATTTAATAATTATATATGTATATATGTATGTATGTAAAAGAACCTTTCAGAGCATTGGAGGGATTCATAGTTCGCCTTTAACCTTATCAACTCTTCATATAAGTTCTGCAATTGAAGCCACAAATCAAAACAATTACTACAAATTTAAAATAATTGTGCCTTTTGTCCTCTGTCCCATTGCTGCGCTGGGTTCTGCAATCCTATGCATGGTTATGAATTTGAACATTTGGATTCGTATAGCGATTTTCTATGGTTTTCTAACATTTATGACATACAACTTTATGGAACTAGCGATTTTTCTATTAAGGATAGCCTTCTAAAGTATTTCTTTTTTCTTTCTCTTTGTTGGTTTATCTCAAAACCTATTTATTCTAGTAAGTTGTTTCCATTGGGTCTGCTTTCTTTTTAGCTGTTTAACTGTGGGTTTTTGTTGATTTATTCATCAGTTGTCTAACAATTGATTATTTTCTTTTTTTTTTTTTTTGGAAAGCAAAGAGAACTTTAATAGAAGAAAGAAAAAATATAAGCACCACCACAGGAACTAAGATGAGTAGCAAAAGACAAAAGTTGAAAAATCTGAAAAGATTTCAGAGATCAAGCCAAAGTAGTAACTTAACAAAACCAGATGGCAGAGAAACTTAATTATCTTAAGAAAATATGAATTCCAAAACATAAAAAAGAATTGTGATCTTTTAGGCTACTTTTGAAATAAATTCAAAAGTTTTTATAGAATTTGTTTGAAAATTTAAACTTAGTTTAGTTGGAAATAAAATTTAGTAGAAAATGATGGAACTTAATATTTTAGGAAACTTTAAGGAGAATTCAAATAATATATTGCCAATTTTTAAAATTGATGTAATTGTTTTGTGGGAAATTGAGATAGGGTAAGGACTTAAACCCTTGTCCTTAATATGATGTATGTTGTTAAACTAACTTGCTCAATATTTATAATTTTATATAAATTTTTTATTATGTATAAAGTTCTATGTAAATTCTATAAAAAATCTTATTCCAAATACAACTTTCACCATCTCTTTAAATGATAGCTATGTTTGTGACCGTGCAAGATTTTGCTAAAAGGAAGAAAAAAAAAGCTATATCTAGAACTACCTGAAGAATGCAGAAGATTAAAGAGGAGAAAAGAGCGAGGCCGCGATTTTGGAAAACCCTATAAGGATTCATTTTTCTCTCAATTAATAAATGAATTTATTAATGAATAAGAAGCCTTATATATATGGAGGTAACGAAGCATATATACTCCTCACACACATATTAGTATTTTTTTATACCTTAAAAGACTATACATGCATGCACACATACAATCCACTATGAGCCCTAGAAGGGCTCCAAAAACTATTGAATCTGGATTCTCGAGCAATTTTACTTTAGCACCCCCATAAGATGGAGAGTAAACATTTTTCACTCTTATCTTGAACATGTGAGTTAAAAAGGACACTTAAAAGAGGTTTGCTAAGAATATGGCAACTTGCTGTGTGCTAATAACATGTTTTGTCACAACATATATCCTAAATATTTTTTTGAATCAAATGACAATCTACCTCTATGTACTTTGTCCTTTTATGAAAGTTGGGACTTATTGCAATATGCATCATAGCTTTATTTTCACAAAATGATAGTGCCTTGAGAATGTTCAATTCTCAAATTATTTATAGATATTGTATTGGAAGAGAAAATATAAAAGGTTTTTATTCAATCAAAAGGAGATATACGTACATAACAATCTACAGTGTATATATATGCATTGATAAACTCATTTATTTATCGCTATTTAACCATCCATTTATCATGATTTAATTTTTTGCTATTTTACTTTAATTTCTTATAACTACTAATTTATAATTTCACTCATAACCTACAATTTATAATTTCATAATTTTAAATCATTTTTCAACATATTGTACCCAGGTAGTTCATAATAAATCATAGCCATTATTCGAACTTTAACTTTTTTAAAGGATCGAAAAAAGAGCGTTGCTTCTTTGATTTCTATGAGATCAAAGATATCTAAGAAGAATGCAATATTCTATGATTGATTTTCGAGTGTCTAGTCTAGCAAACACCCTTGTTATTGTCATTATATGCATTGAGCTACAGTTAAGAGGAATATGGAAAAAATAAACCTTATCATGGACCATGCTTGATGTATCTCAAGTCCTAGGCAACATGAAGGTGTTGATCTTGTGGATGTTCCGTGAATTGACTAAGAAGTTATAGAAAAGAAGAAAATTATGGGCTACTAAGGGTTAAATACATCAGTATTCCAACAAGCTTTCTGTACATTGTTGGGTTAAAAATGAGTCAATTGTCTTTCTTTGACATTTTTAAGTTTTGATCAAGTGGTAGTTTTAATGTTCTAGTACCCAAGATCCTTGTGTCACTCAATAGATCCAAGACATATTTGTGTTAATAGATATTAATCTCATCCCTGAATTATGCAACTTAAATTCCATAAAAATATTTGAGGTCTCCAAGATCTTTAATCCTGAATTTCTCATTCATCACATATCTTAGATGATCAATTGAGTGCACATCATTGTTTGCTATATTATGTCATCCATATAGACCAACATTGCAGTGAAATTTCTTCATCAATTTCCACAAATAAGTTGTAATTAACTTTAGACTACACAAATCCGTTGTTGAATAGTGAAGTTAGAAAGCTTCGTGTACCACTGACATGAGCCTTACTTGAGATTATATTTATCTTTTAATAATTTGCACATTTTTTATTTACCTTTATTAGGGTAATGCACACTTTTGACTTACCTTCATTAAGATAACCTAGTGGCAAGTCCATGTAGGCCTTTTCATTCAAGTCTTAAAATAGAAGACATTATTGACATCAAGCTAATGAAGATGATAATTTTTAGTAGCTGCCAAAGTGAAAAGCAATCTTATAAAGATGATCTTTACAATTGGTAAAAATATCTCATAATAACCCAAACATTCCTTTTGGGTAAATTTCGTTGTGACAAGTCTCACCTTGTATCTCTCCATTGTTCCATCAACATTGAACTTAACCTTGCGTATCTACTTGCACACTATAGCCCTCTTGCTAGTTAGTAGATTAGTGATAATCTAGGTCTTATTTTGCTCCAGTGAGTCAATTTCATTCTTCATGGCTCCTACTAGTCGAAATTAATGTAAGCTTCTTGTATGAAAGTTATTCAATGGTGGCTATTTCTCGGGTTAAGGGGGAGTCACCACGGAGGTTAAATGATATCGTCAAAAAGATTAAAAATTAATTGACTTGGTAAAAATAAATGGAATTTTTAACACATTAATAGAGAGAGATACAATGTTGTAGATTCATAAATGAGAATAGGTGTTGGCAGGGATGTTGATCTTTTGACCTGGATGTGTTGATGGTGTTTTATGACTGGTTTTATGGTTTTGTCTTTTAAGATTTATTACAGAAAACACATAAATTTGAGTTGTTGGTCATGCGTTAGTGGTGACTTAACTTCAGCAATCATGGAGTAGTGGTGACTTAATCATGAATTAGTAGTAACTTAATCATGGAGTAATGGGGTCTTAATTTCATAAATTATGAGTTAGTGGATTAATGATTTTTTTAGTGGGTTTGTAGTTGCTTACTATTTGTAACGTTTGTTTATTTTTTTCTATTTAAGTTGACTGATTTTATAAGTAAAATGAATCGAGTTCACATCAATTTTTCTATACATATAGTTTGTATTTCTCTATTTTAAAATCTAGTATCATAGCTAGAAAAAGAAAAATATAACACTTTTTTTTTTCTACAGGAGCAATAGGCAACAATGACGTCGGAGAATAGTTATGTGCAACCTGTAATTCTTTATTTTGATGATCATTATGATTATTAGAGCATGTTGATGGAGAATTTTCTTTAATTCAAAGAATACTGGAGTGTCATGAAAATATGAGACTGAACCAGTCCTTGGAGTAATGTTGACAAAAGCTCAACAAAAAAAACTAGAAGAGCAAAAACCGAAGGATCTCAAGATAAACAATTATCTGGTTCAAGCAATTGATCATGCCATTTTGGAGACGATTCTCCAAAAAGATCATTGCAAACATATTTGGGATTCTATGAAGAAAAAAATATCAAAACATAACAAGGGTAAAATGACAACAACTTCAAGTCGTTCACAAAGAATTTAAAATTATTTACATAAAGCACGAAGAGTCTGTTGACGAGTATTTCTCGATAACACTAGGCATAATAAATAAAATGTGTATTCAACGTAAAAAAAAATCAAAGATGCCGTTGTGATGGAGAAGATTCTTAGATCAATGGCTCCAAAATTCTCTTATGTTATATATTCTATTGAAGAATCAAAAGACTTTGATGAGTTTTCAGTTGATGAATTGTAAAGTTCATTACTGGTGCATGAGCAAAGAATACAACAATTCCAACCAAGGAACAAACCTTGAAGGCTTCAACTCATGATTAAATTTCTATAGGGAGATCAAGTGGTCGTGGTGGAGGTTATGGATATGGGCAAGGAAGAGGCAGAGGTACTAACATATTAAAATCTCAAATCAGAGGTAAATAAAATGATCACCACAATGAAGTAAAATTTAATAAGTCCAATATTTAGTGTTATCATTATAACAAGATTAGCCATTACAAGTTTGAATATATTGCCAACTTATATTCTAATAAAAAGGAGCATTCCAACTTTGTAGAGAAGAAAAACAAGAAACATTTTTGATGACTTTTCACACCAAAGAGGACAAGCATGGACCATATAGCTGGAATTTAGACATAGGATGCAGTAATTATATGTGCATCAGTAAGTAATTTTTCTTTTATTTAAATGAATATTTTCATATTAATATGAGTTTTGATGATCATTTCAAAGTCAGTGTTATGGAAAATAATGATGTTCAAATGAACTAAAGAAAATAATATTGAGACTATATCAAATGTCTTTTATATTCCTAACTTAAAAAGTAATTCATTAAGTGTAGGACAACTGCAAGAAAAAGGTTACGAGATTACAATAAAAAAAGGAGCTTGTGAAGTCTACAATCCTATAAGGAATCTAATTGCTCATGTAAAGGTGACACCAGAAAATTTATTACCATTGTGAATCTAGACAATTCAGACTTGCTTTATAGCCAAGAGGAACGATCCAACATGAATTTGACATTTTTAATTATGGTCATATGAACTTCAATGGATTAAAGGCTCTTTCTCATAAAAACATGGTGATGGGCCTACCTCAGATTGTTCCTGTTTCCAAACTATTTGAAGAATGTGTTGTTGACAAACAATACCATGAGCAATTCCCAAAAGGAAAAACATAGAGAGCTCAAAGATCACTTAAGCTAATTCACTTCGACATTTGCAATTCTATTAATCTTGTATAAAATGACAAGAAAAAATATTTTGTTTCTTTTATTGATGATTATTATCGAAAGAAGAGTATATTTTTTGCAGAAAAAAATCTGAAGCTTTGATGACATTTAAGAGTTTTAAAGCTCAAATAGAGAATCAAATAAGGACAACTATTAAAACACTCTACATTGATCATGATGGTGAATAAATGTCCCATGAATTTTTAAAATTTTGCAATGAGCATGGGATTTGGAGGCACGTAACAACAACTTATACACCTCAAAAAAATTGTGTAGTAGAGAGGAAAAATCGAACCATCCTAAACATGGTTATAAGTATGGAGGCAAATGAAAGAATTTCAAATTGGTTCTAGCTAGAAACGGTAAAATGAAGTATTCATATTTTGAATCGGTGCTCCACACTTGTTATTCAAAATATGACAACTAAAAAAGCTTATAGCAAACATAGACCAGCCCTTGATTATTTTTTAATTTTTGGGTACATTACATATATGCATATTTTAGATGAGAAGAGAAAGAAGGTAGATGATAAAGGCAAAAAATATATCATTCTTCGAATCAGTAAACAGTCAAAAGCTTACAAACTGTTCAATTCTATCGCAGTTAAAATGGTTATCAACTAAGATGTTACGTTTTATGAAAGAAATACATGGAACTAGACTAGTAAAGATATAGGTCAACAATAAATACTAACGAATTTTGAAGAAGAAAAAGAAGCAGAAATGCAGGGGCAAATAACTCTCTCTGATGTTAACAAACTATAACAACAACCGTTTGATAATAACGAGACCCAAACAATAAGTGAAAGCTCACGATCTCAACAAATTAGAAAGACACCAATGTTGATGGATGATTATGAGGTTAGTAGTGTTCAATATGATGATATTTTTACTCATTATGCTTTATTATTAGATTGTGATCTAATAACATTCCAAGAGGCTATCAAAGATATAAGATGGAAAAAATTAATTGGTGGTAAGATCAGGTCTATCGAGAAAAACAACACATGGAAACTGATAGAACTTTCGAAAAGGTGAAAATCTATTGGTGTTAAATGAGTTTATAAAACTAAGTTGAACAAAGATGGCAAAGTTGACAAGTATAAAGCCCGACTCGTCCCGAAGGGATACAAACAAACAAAAATATGGCATTGATTACAAGGAAGTTTTTGCCCTAGTTGCTAGGCATGATAAAATTTGAATGGTGATTACATGATGACTTATTACATGATGACTTGATATATACAGGAAATGATCCAGCAATGTTTGAATATTTTAAAAGGTCTATGATGGTAGAATTTGAAATGATCGATCTAGAAATGATGCACTATTTTATTGCAATTGAAGCACTACTAGCAACGGCTAGTATTGTCATCACACAAAATAAGTAGGCTTTGGAGATTTTGGGTAAGTTTTAAATGTTGGACAATAACTCAGTTAGAACTCCAATTGAACTAGGTCTAAAGATCACAATGGACTTTGAAGGAAAAGAAATTAATAGTACATTATACAAGCAAATTGTTAGAAGTTTGATGCACTTAACAAGAAGACTTGATATTATGTTTTCTATAAGTCTTGTTAGCAGGTTTATGGAATGTCCAATTGATCTCCATCTACTTGCAGCAAAGAGAATTTTACACTACATAAAACGTACATTTGATTTTGGTATTTTATATTAAAAAGGAAAAGGATAAGATCTTGTTGACTTCAGTGACAATGATTATGTAGTAGACCTAAATGGTAAAAAAATATATTTCTAATCATGTATTTATGATGAGTTTAGGGGCCATATCATGGACATTGAAGAAGCAATAAGTTATTTCTCTGTCCACAACTGAAGCTAAATTTATAACAACGACTATTTAGTTGAAAAGAATACTCGAGTTATTATATTATTTCAAGCACTTGATGAGAATAAACCTAGATAAATTGGCCTAAAATCAATAAAAAAATCATTTCCTACTTGAGTGAATTTGTGAGGAGTGACAATTAAATAAAATTCGGTAAATAAATAGTGTGAAATCTGCCCCAAGATACACAAAATCAATCACACAAAGACACAAGAATTTTTAACATGAAAAACTCCTTCAATGTGAAGGATAAAAACTATAAAACTTCTCTTAGTCCAAGTAAAATAGCTCCGCTATAAAACATTAATATTTACAAAAACTACAAGCTACCATAATAATTCTCAAGCAAAGTCTCAATAACAAATCAACTAAACAATAAGAGATAAATAAGAAAATGGAGAAATATCACAAAAATAGCTACTATTTATACAAAATGGATGAACTCTGGTTTGATCTCCACCTTTCAGATTAAAGAACAATTTATTCTAAATTTGCTCACTAAATTTTAGCCTAATCGGATCACAAATAATTGTCCAATTGTAGGAGAAAGCCAACTGGTCATTGTTGTAAAAATGTCATGAATTGTAAATTTCGAACCACAAATATTAGAAATCCAGCCATCCAAAATCGGTCTCCATCGTTTAGAATGAAGAACAATGAGTCCTCTAAATGCCCACCAAATTGCAGCTTGATCGGAGCACAGGTCGTTTGATTGCTAGAAATGCCAAGACTGGTTGGATGTAATTTCTCAGAAAAAATCCCCTTTTTCTCTCCCTTTTTCTTATATTTCTTTTTAGTGGCTAAGAACTTGTCTCACAAGTAACTTAGAACACAAGTGGCATAGGCTAAAACATTAATAACCTTAATGGACTAAAAGAAGTGGGTTCAAATAACATGAGTTTTCCACCTAAAAGGGAACCCAAACTCGATAATTTTCCCTCTCCCAACTATGTGGAGGAGTTTGCCAAACCAACAACCATAAAACATGCTTCAAACTTCACTATTGGTAAAGTATTTGTGCACATATCAAAACCATGATCATCAATGTGTATCTTCTTACGTTTAAGTTACTTAAAAGTCAAAACATCATGAATCTAATGATACCTCACATTGATGTGTTTGGATATATCATGAAAAGTAGGATTCTTAACAAGATGAATAACAATTTGACTATCACAAAATAAGACATATCTCTTTTATTTACAACCAAGCACATTCACAAACTTCTTCATGCAAAGTAATTCTTTACATGCTTCAATCGCTATAATGAACTCAGCTTTCATAGCAGACAATGCAATGCATCTCTGCAACTTAGATTGCCATGCCACAACTTCCCCTGCAGAAGTAATCAGATACTAAGAAGTAGACATTTTTAAATCCGTATTCTCTACCAAATCAGAATCTGTATAACCATTGATAATAGACTTCCCAATCTCAAAATATAACTTCAAACTTGAAGTGTCATAGAGATATCTCAAAATCCACTTCATAGCATTCCAATGCTATTTTCCTAGATTAGATAAAAATCTACTAACAGTACCAACTGCATAAGTTATATTTGGTCTAGTCTAAACCATAGTATACATTAAGATACCTACTGCAGATGCATAAGAAATTTCATGTCCGTCTTCTTTCTCTTGCTCACAAGGAAACTGTTTGACACTTATCTAAAAGGAATGGCAAGAAGTGTACTTACAGGTTTAGCTTTAGCCATATTAAATTGGTGCGGTACCTTCTCATTCTACTTTTTTTTGAGATAGCCACAACTTCTTACATTTCCTATCACAATCGATCCTCATGCCAAGAATGTGCTTTGTTGGCCCTAAATCTTTCATTGTAAAATATTTGTTAAACTTTTTCTTCAAGCTATCAATTCTGGAAGAATTAGGATCCATAATAAATATATCAACAACATAAAACAACATGATGATAAAATCAAAGAAAATATCTCCACAAAAACACAATTATCAAAAGTAGTCTTTTTGTAGCCTTATTGAACCATAACTAACTCAAGCTTCTGATACCATTGCCTAGATGCTTATTTCAACCCATACAAACTCTTTCTCAAGTTGCAAACATAATTATCTTTTCCTTTCACCACAAAGCTTTCAGGTTATTCAATGTCGATTTCTTACTATAAGTCACCGTGAAGGAAGGTTGTTTTAACATCCATTTGCTCAACCTCTAAATCAAGACTAATAGCTAAACCCAAAATAACATGAATTAATGACATCTTGACTATTGGTGAGAAAATCTCCTCAAAGTCAACTCTCATTTTCTAACTAAAGCCCTTGATAATTTATCTAGCTTTGTATCGTGGAGATGAGGAATTCTTTTCTTGCCTCACTTTATGGAACCATTTATTCTTCAAGACTTTTCTATCTTTAAGAAGTTTCACCAATTCAAAAGGGTGATTATTAGCTAAAGACTGCATTTTATCTTTATACCTGTAAGCTATTTTACCTTTTGCTCACCCTCGATAGCCTCTTCATAATATTTAAGTTCTTCTTCATCTGATAATGGTGATGAATATGTACACATTAAGTGAATATTAGTAGAATGCTTTCGATTTCTAGTAGACCTTATAACTAGAATTTCAAATTCCTCATGTGCCTCTTGTTGATCATCAACTATTTCATATTCAAAAGCACCAACCTCCTCTATATTTTGATTGTCATTTTACACATCATCATGATTTTAAACCTCAATTGCATCAAGTATATGAGTTATAAGAGATGAGCCTAAATCAATTAAACCACCAATTTGAGGCTTTGATTTCTCTACCTAATTAATATCTTTAATAATATGATCTTTTACAAAGACTAAATCATGATTTTTGACAAGTTTCTTATAGACTGGATCATAACATTTGTAACCAAACTCATTTTGTGCATAGTCAATGAAGATACATTGTCTAGCCTTGGTATCTAATTTAGACCTCTCTATTAGAAAATGAAGAAAATTCCCCATCCACCAGTCTAAAATACTATTATTAAAATATGCTAATATTTAAATGGTATATAATATAAATAATTTATAATTGTATTTCGAACCAGAATGTGTATTCCCAGTGATCGTGCGATACGGGAAGAAGTATTTAGTGAGGCATATAACACCAAAATTTTCATATATCCAGGAAGTACTAGGATGTACAAGAACTTGCAGAAAAATTTTTGGTAGAAGGGTATAAAAAGAGATATGGCCGAGTATGTGTCGAGGTGCTTGACATACCAGCAAGTGAAAGCGAAACATCAGAGGCCTAGGGGTTTGCTACAACCTTTACCCATACTTGAGTGAAAGTGGGAACATGTCTCCATGGATTTTGTGACCGGGTTGCTAGGAATCGCAAGAAGCATGATAGTATCTGGGTGGTAATTGATCGTTTAACTAAATCTTATCATTTCTTAGCCATGAGGGTGACTAATTTAGTAGAACAGTTGGCCAGGCTGTATATCAAGAAAGTGGTAAGACTATACGACATTCCCGTATAGTTAAAAATCACTCTTTACTTGTATAAATACCTTCATTTATAATTCATTTGATATAACAAATATATAATATATATATATCGAAAAACACATTTTTTTCCCATTTCTCTTCTTATTTTTAGCACTATTTGCACAATTATCTCTAATATTTTCAACAATTGGTATTAAAGTCTCAAGGATAAAAAAGGATATAATATAATTTCTACAAAATATAATTTATGGCTTTCGCAAGCACAACCCAACAACAAATCGTTCCACTTTTCAATGGAGTAAATTAGGGATATTAGAGTATTAGAATGAACATTATCTTACGTGCATTTGACTTATGAGAACTAGTAGAAAATGGTATACCAGAAGTTAAGGGTACTAATAATACATCAACTTCAGTTACCATAGATTGGCCAGAAAAGGATCCAGAAACATTAGCCAAAATTTATCTTGCCGTTTTAGATACAATATTTCCACGTATAATGAATACCACTTCAGCAAAAGAACCATGGGATATCTTGAAGAATGAATTTGAAGGAACATAAAAGATAAGAATAGTCAAGCTTTAATCGCTAAGATGTGAGTTTGAGAATTTAAAAATGAGAGATGGAGAAACCATCAAAGATTATTCTTCAAAATTAATAAAGCTGGTGAATCAATTAAAAGCATATAGTGATAACATTACTGCTCAATGAATAGTGGAGAGAATGTTGGTCAGTTTGTTAGAAAAGTTTGAAATGGTGGTAACTATCATAGAGGAATCAAAAGATATATCGATGTTAACCATTTCAAAACTTATTGGTTCTCTTTAAGTTCATGAAAATAAGAAGTCAAGAAGACATGAAGCATCTTTAGAAGGAGCCTTGCAGTTGAAGCATAACCTTCTTCCTCAAGATCAAATAAAAAAAAATGTCTAAGGCAATACAATTTGGGGAACAACAAAGGAGAAAAGAAAGGTAAATCACTTTATTGTAAAATTTATAAAAAATAAAATCATGAAGAAAGGAATTGCTGGCATAAAGAAAAATCACAATATAGTTTCTGCAAGAAATTTAGTCACATGGGGCACAATGCAGATTTAAAAAGTAGCAAGCAAACGTGTTAGAGACTATGGATGAAGAAGATCGACTATTTTATGCTCATCAGAACATATCCAAACAGAAAGATGATTAGCTTATTGATAATGGATGCACTAATCATATGACCAAGTGTTCAAATGCATTTAGCGAAATAAACACTTCCATTAAAGTTTCTATCAAAATGGGGAATAAAGCTACAGTAAAATCTGAAGGCAAAGGTATTATTGTTGTAAAAATGAATAAAGGCACGAGATTGATCAAAGATGTCCTATATGTCCCTTATTTAGATCAAAATTTACTTAGTGTTCCTTAAATGATACAAAGTGGGTATTTATTTCAGTTCAAGGGTGGCTCTTGTTCAATATTCGATCTAAAGGAAAACTTAATTGTTTGCGTGAAAATGCAACAAAGAAGTATCCCTATACAATGTCAGTACATTACAAGGGAAAAAACAATGCATGCTCAGATGGACGAGGTAGCATGGTTATGGCACAAGTACTTCGAACACAGTAACTTTTAGAGTTTGAAACTACTTTCATAGAAACATATAGTGAAAGGTCTTCTTATCATTTCAGAGACAAGTGGCATATGTGATTGTTGTCAATTGGAAAAAATGACAAGGTAATCGTTTCTAATGGGATAAACATGGAGAGCATTAAAGAAACTCGAGTTAGTGCATACTGATGATTTCTCTCAGATGATATAGGTCTATTTTATGAAAGATCGGTCTGAGGTCTTCAAAACTTTCTGCAAATTCAAGAGTTTTATTGAAAAACAAAGTTCTTGTTAGCTTAAGAATCTTAGAAGTGATAATGAGAAGGAGTATACATCCTTAGAATTTAACAAATTTTATGATGAGGAAGGTATACATCATTAACTTACTGTTCTATATACTCCACAACAAAATGGTCTATCAGAAAGAAAGAACAGAACTGTGATGGATATGGCAAGGTCGATGCTGAAAGATAGAGGTTTACTTAACAAGTTTTGGGCTGAAGTAGTATATACATCAGTTTATCTCCAAAATCGGCTATCTACAAAGGCTGTTAAAGGATGTAAACCTATTGAAGCATGGTCTGGACATAAACCATCTATAAGTCACTTAAGAGTATTTAGGTGTATTTGTTACATCTATGTACGAACAGAAAAACGACACAAGCTTAATGATAAAGCACAAAAAGGAATATTCCTTGGTTATAGTTCTTAATAAAAAGGATATAACATGTACGACTCATACACTTGCAAAGTTTAAGTTAATAGAGATGATGTGTTTGATAAAAATGCTTCTTGGAATTAGGAACATAATGGTATTGATAGGAAGTATATCATAATTCAACTATTCTAATAAGAAGCTTCACCACCAACATCAACACCAGTCAATCAAACAGGTCAATATTCTTAGAAAGAGTCTAGTAATAGCTCAGACGATACTAATTTTCATATATATGAGTATGATAGTTTATCTGACACACCACCAAAGAAATTGAGGAGATTGTTAGAATTATATAGAGATACTGAAAGTATTTCTGATCTTTATGCTGAACAATGTAAATTATGTTGTTTTACAACTCATGAACCAAATTGTTATGAAAAAACATCTCAACATGAAGAATGGAGAAATGCCGTGAAGGAAAAAATTTGCATGATCGAGAAGAACCAGACGTGGTAACTACAAACCAAACCACCGAATAGATATGAAATGAATATTTAAGGCAAAACTTAATCCAGATGGTTCGATTTAAAAGTATAAAGCGAGATTGGTAGCAAAAGGATATTCACAACAATTTGGCATAAACTATAATGAGACTTTTGCCTTAGTCTCAAGACAAGATACAATCAGAATTATTATTGCTCTTGCAACACAAAGAAGATGGAAGATTTATCAATTTGATATAAAATATGCTTTTTTCAATGGATTTCTTCAAGAAAAAAATTATGTTGAACAACCCCCACAGTTCAAGATCAAGGGAAAAGAGGACAAATTTTTAAGGCTGAAAAAGACGTTATATGGTCTTAAGCAAGCTCTTCGAGCATGGTATAGTCGAATTAATGGGTATTTTATTCAACAATTGTTTAGAAGAATTCCGAATGAGGCTACATTATACATAAAGTTAGAAGGATCAAATATCCTTATCCTCTCAGTTTAAGTGGATGACCTTATTATTACAGGAAACAACTCATCTATGATAAAAACATTCAAGCAAGATATGATGAAGCAGTTCGAAATGACTGATCTTGGTATGATGAATTACTTTTTTAGCATGGAGGTCAATCAAACAGATGTAGGAATCTTCATATGTAAAAAAAAAATATGCCAACAATCTTAAGAAAGTTTAAAATGGAAAATTACAAGCCTGTTTCAACACACTTGGCTCAAAAGAATAAATTTAATAAGGACGATGACTCTGGAGAAGCTGATACAAAGCAATACAGAAGTATGATTGGTAGCTTATTGTACCTAATAGCCACAAGGTCAGACGTGATGTATGCTGTAAGTATGTTATCTAGATTAATCCGGAATCCAACCCAAGTATATTTGTAAGCGGTTAAAAGAGTTCTTCGCTATGAAATTTTCCTTCACAAAAAATTCTCTCTCTAAATGACATTTCTCTTGAGAAAGGCACAACGTCACCGTGCCTGGATGATGACCATTCAAAAAAGAAGGTGAAAATAAGGGATGGACTCGATCGCCTAGCACCAATGGGTGAGATGGTAAGGGAACACAATTTGGACGTGAACGTGGAGGAGGCCAGTGACATGGAACTGAAAGAATCGGAGGATAGAGGCCGGGTGGAATATGAACAACAAAGAATGGGTCTTTATCGACTCTGGAAATGAAATCGAGAATCATTCAAGGATAAACTTACCAATACAAAACAAATGGAGAAGAAGCAAAATGATTTTGAAATCAAGGATGACGACATGATCCTGGCTACGGATTACGACTTTCCAATAGTGGCCTTCTCAGATAGAGTCCATAATTACTTGTCTCAATCCATAAGGAACTCGACGGTCATCAGATTGCTGGGCAGAGCCATTAGCTACCGCCCTCTTCTCAACCATCTCCAGAGCTTATGGTGGCCTATTGGAACATTTCAGCTGATTGATATAGAGAATAATTTTTACCTGGCTAAGTTTAGTGATCCGAATGATTATACACATATACTTACGGCAGGCCCCTGGGTCATCTACGGGCACTACCTAATAGTGCAACCATGGACAATGTCTTTCTCAGTTGAGGAAGACAGAGTCACATTGGTGGTTGTTTAGGTTTAGTTCCCTGGTTTACCCATCCAATATTACAACAAAAGCATGTTGAGAGCCATCGCTAAGGCAATCGGCACGGTGGTGAGGATAGACTATAATACAGAATCGACAGAGTGGAGGAAGTTTGCATGTCTGGTCGTCTCGGTGGACCTCACCAAATACCTGGTCTCCAAAATCCAGATCGAGGGGCACCTTCAGAGGGTGGAGTATGAAGGGCTGCCGACGATCTGCTTTGAGTGCGGATGTTACGACCACCTTCGTGAACAATGCCCTAAGAAGTCTAAGGAGGTTATCGCTGATGGGGAGACTTGTCCTGAAGAAAATACCAGGATTGTTCTGCCACTGCCAGTGGCACAAGGGAAAATATTTGGGCTGTGGATGCAAGTGGTGTATCGGGGAAAGAGGAATGACAGAAAAGGAAACAACCCTGCTAACAAAGAAGGTTTTGTTACCACCGACCGTAATGGATCGGGGTCGCGGTTTGATCTGATTATAGAGATATTGGAAGGGGATTTTGTCAACATCGGATTGTACATGAATTTGGAGGGGGAATTGATTTCAGGTGTTAACGCAGAGAATAGGGGAAGGGCAAGGAGATTATTATAGGCAAGATTTTGGGAGAAGATGAAAAGGTATTAGTGAGGGTGATCAGTTAAGTTAAATTGGACCTGGTTGGGTAGGCTTGGGAAAAGTGTGCAGGGCCCTAGTAAAATACCTCCTGACCTGGGCCCAGGAAAGAAAATGATAGACGAGGCTTAACGGGGAAGGCTCGAGACAGGAAGGCCTAGTGGGGAAAATATAGGCCTCCCAATTAACTTTGACCCATTGGCCACAATCCTTCAGGGTCAGACCCTACTTGACCCACAGAGGAACTCGGTGGTTTGGATAGGCGATTGGGGCGAATCAAGCATCCATGCTGACTTGGCAAAAGCCACGAGATCCGACGCCTCTCCATCAAACATTAAGAACCAAAAGATAGCCAGGCCTCCTGATAGACGGTCGTGTGGTATTCATGTGAATAAAGCATCCTATAAGGGCCATAAATTGAAGAAACACCGCCAAAAAGCCCTGGACGCCTCCAAGCTCGCGGCGGAAGAAGTTTTGGGAGATGCTCAAGCTTGGACCGAGAGTAACCGAGATGCAGCACTGCTACCAGCAGCACTGCTTGAACCTATTAGTTTTCCCCTTCCCTGGGTTGATCCATCTCTCTCTTTCTCTCTCTCTCTCTCTCCTCTCCCAATATTTATGGATTTAAAAATATTTACTTGAAATTGCTAAGGAGCTGTTACCCCCAACTTTGGACACCTTCTTCAGAATTTTGTGTGGCAATATAGGCCCTTGATACTTGTGTTGGTTGAGTTGCGTATTACTGGTCAGAAGGTGGATAGGATTATAGGTAGACTGGGTTTAAATTGATATCATCGGGTGGAAGCTCATGGATTCGCTAGAGGTATTTAGCTTTTATGGAATGATCTAATTCGTGTCAACATCTTAGTTAATA
This sequence comes from Carica papaya, assembly GCF_054855325.1. Lineage (NCBI taxonomy): Eukaryota > Viridiplantae > Streptophyta > Magnoliopsida > Brassicales > Caricaceae > Carica > Carica papaya. Next base: position 8,697,595 of record NC_142317.1, read on the forward strand.
ACATCCAATTTGTTCACACTCGGATTCACTATAATGATAGCGAATTGGGGATCTTTTTTACCACTGTGTATAGTAGTCCCCAAGCGTAGAAGTGTCGCTATCTCTAGACTCACCTCACTCAAGTTAGTATCACCGTTCATGAGCCTTAGTTGATCGCTGGGGACTTCAATATGATCATTGATAGCTCTGATAAACAGGGTGGTGTCGCTAGAGGAAGTGGAGGCTGTCTGTCTTTTGCTCAATTTATCAATCACAAATTCTTTTCCCAAACTGATTTTATGGGACCAAAATTTACCTTGCAAACTCCTCCTTACTTAATATATTCCCGAATTCAGTTGTACAACACCTCCCCAAGCTCCAGTCTGACCATAGACATTTCATCATTAACACCAGGTCACATTATACATAACATTCCCCGCCCTTCCGCTTTCTTGCTACTTGGTTTATCCACCCGGATTTTCTTAGCCTTGTCCAAAAAACATGGAAGGGTGGTGATTTATTCCAAGCCATGATGGATAATTTCTCCCAACATGCTAAGGATTGGAATACCATGATTTTCGGCCATATATTTTAGAGGAAGGGACGTTTAACAGCCTGTATCAACGGCATCTAAAAGGCCCTTGAACGCTCAAATTCTGAGTATCTGAGGAGATTTGAGGTCTCCCTTCGCCAGGAACTCGAGGATACTCTTTTGCAGGAAGAACTCTATTAGATGCAGAAGTCGAGATGTGAGTTAATATCCCTGAGTGATAAGAACATGACCTACTTTCATGCATGCACGATGGTTAGGCATAGGTGAAGTAGGATTATTATGCTTCAGGATAGTCGTGCAATTGGGTTTTAGATGAGAGTCAGCTTAAGCACATGGCCACCGAATTCTTTAGAGCACTATATTGCAATGAGGCATCTAATGATCACACCTTCACTGTCTGTGGTAGATTCCCAGTCTTCAGTACAAATTCTATCAATGCATTAAGTAGCCGGGTCACTAGAGAGGATATTCAAGCAGCTTTATTTGACATGAAACCTCTCAAGGCATTGAGCCTTGACAGCTTGCTTGCAGCCTCTTTTCAGCACCACTAGGACATGGTCGGCGACTTGATGTGTGCCATGGTGACAAGAATTTTCCAAGTAGGTGAGCTGGAGATAGGTCTTAACAAAACCTTAATCACACTGATTCCTAAGGTGGCGAGACCTATGCCTATTAAGGACTTTCGTTCTATAAGTCTGCTTAATGTCTCGTATAAAATTATCACAAAAATCATTACTAACAAGCTTAAGAAAATTATGTCTGTTCTAATTAGCGAGACTTAAGCAAGCTTTGTCGAAGGCAAAAATATCTCGGACAATATAATAATGGCCTAGGAGGTTATCCATTCAATGAGATGGAATAAGGGCAAGGTGGGTTAGATGTCGATTAAAGTGGATCTTAAAAACGCTTACGATAGACTCAGTTGGGAGTTCATTGAGGACACTCTCCAAGGTGTTGGCCTCCCACATGATCTGACTCGGGTCATCATGCATTGCACTAGCTCAGGTTCCATGCAGCTCCTTTAGGACGGGAAGGCCACGGAGGAGTTCACTCCATCGAGAGGTATCTGGCAGGATGACCCTCTCTCACTGTATATCTTTATATTATATATGGAGTGTATTTCCTAGTATATTGATCAGTTAGTTTGTAGTGGGGATTGTTGTTCGATTACTCTGAATTCGAGGGGCCTCAAGCTCTTGTACCTTTTCTTTACGGATGATTTGATCCTTTTTAGTGAGACTTCTAATAGTCAGGTGCAACTCATTAAGAGGTTACTCACTGAGTTCTCTGAGAGTTCTAGGCATAAGATTAGCATGTCTAAGACCCATATTCTCTTCTCTCATAACGTTGCAGTAAGGGACACTACTCATATTAGCTCTATTTTTGGGTTCCCGGTATCCAAGAACCTGGGCATGTACCTGGATGTTCCTCTCCTTCACGGTAGGGTAACCAAGGATACCTAAAGATATATCCTGGATAAGGTGCAGGGGAAATTAACCGGTTGGAAGGCTACAAGTCTATCTATGGTTGGCCGCCTCACTCTGGCCAAATGGGTGCTTATGGTTATCCCCGCCTACGCTATGTAAACTGCTGCCCTCCCTAGTTTACTATGCGATCAGATTGATCGGCTTATACGAGACTTCATTTGGGGCTCATCAAGTGGTGCGAGAAAGACAAGCCTTGTTAGTTGTAGGACATGTGCCAGCCAACCACCCATGGAGGAAACGGTATTCTAAGCCTTAAGAATCTCAACAAAGCCTTTCTCATGAAAGTTGGCTTTAATATTATTACACAACCGCATCCTCTCTGGATCAAAATTCTGCATCATAAGTACAAGTGGAACTTCCAGTACAAGGCTAACAAATATTTAGGATCCTGCTCTCATTTGTGGAGAAAGTTGAATGGTCTCTAGGATGAGGTTCGTTTAGGGTTGGCTTGACATGTCAGGGATGGCACTATGGTGAGTTTTTGGGAGGATAACTAGCTGGGGGGATGTGGGCCCCCTTAAGCTCCTTGCCTTCCAACCTATTAATAATAATAGCGGGTCTCAACGGGTTAGGGATATGGTGACTTCACATAGTTAGTGGGATTGGAACTGGTTGCAGAACAGGCTTCTATCTGGGGTTCTTATACAGTTGTCTGCGGTCAAGGTCCTGCAGGAGGGTATGGGAGCGGATGTTCCATATTGGAGTCTCTCCTTGGATGGTAAGTTTTCTATTAAATTTGCTTATCACATGATTACTGATATTTCTTCTCTTTTTACAGATAGCAAATGGAACCTTGCGTAGAAGTGGCTAGGTGCACAACATATCCAATATTTCCTATAGCTGATCCTCCAGAGACGGTTACTTACTAGTGCGTAGCGGGTCCGCAAACATATGGTGGATGATCCAGGATGTACTGTTTGTGGGCTTGACATTGAGGACATTAACCATGTTTTGAAGGAGTGTATCAGGTGAAGGCTCTCTAATAGAAGATCAATCACAGATGGCCTCTCACACCTTCTTCAGCACTTTTTTTTATGATTGGGTTTGCGCTAAATTGCAAAATCAACATAGTTGGTGCTCCTCTTTTTAGGACTGGAGAACGGTGTTTGGTATCACATACTGGTTATTATGAAAGAAATGGAATGCCTTTGTCTTCGACAGGAGGTCGCTCAGCATGGATGAGTTCAGATAAGAGGTCTTCAGAATGACTGAGTACATGTTCCAGGCCTCGAGCCTCGGTTCTACCCTTTCCGACCATTACACTTAGAAGCATGAGAAACTCATCAATTGGACTTTGCCCCAGAATTGGATCAAGATCAACACGAATGGGGCCTGCTGCGAGAGCAATGACATTGCCCTTGTTGGTGTGCTTGGCAGGGATAGAATTGGACAGTTGCTTGGTGGGCAGCTTAGGAAAATTGGGGTTTGTTCCGATCTTCATGCGGAGTTATGGGGGGGCCTAGATGGTCTTGAGCTTACATGGAATTTGGGTTTGGGCCGAGTTATTCTTGAGATGGATAGTGCCATCGTCGTTCAAATTCTAAATAAGGTGATTAATAATGAAATGGCTCTGGCTAATGTTAATTCAAACCTTATTTTAGCAATCAAGACTTGGCTCATAAAAGATTGGACTGTCAACATACAACATGTTAATCGGGAAGGAAATAGGGGTGCAAACTATCTAGTTAACCTGGCTAACCTGGCTTATGACGACCCCACGGGATGTCATTTTCTACCGTAACCTCCCCTGGGACTTCTACACATCCTTCGTGAGGATATCATTGGGGTCTCCTAGCCCAGAATATGTAACACCTAAGTGTGATCTTTTCAATTAGCCGTATTTGTTTTGTTTTCCCTTGTAAAAAAAAAAAGAGTTCTTTACTACCTAAGAGGAACTTTAGACTATGGAATTTGGTACAATTCTATGAAAAACGTAGAGTTGATTGTTTATTCAGATAGTGATTGGGCTAAGAGGAACTTCAGATTATGGAATTTGGTACAATTCTATGAAAAACGTAGAGTTGATTGTTTATTCAGATAGTGATTGGGCTAGATCTTTAAATGATCTAAAGAGTACTTTAGCTATGTATTCTCGAATGGAAATGGTGTGTTTTCTTGGCTTAGTCAAAAACAAAATACTGTAAATCAATCAATAGCAGTATGTGCTGTTACAAATCAAGCAATATGGCTAAGAAGAATTTTATCCGAAATGGGTGCAATTCAAAAATAACCTGCAAAGATATTTTGCAATAGCAAGTCAGTAATAACTATTGCAAAGAATCTAATTCAACATAGGAAGACTAAACATATCAAAATTAAATATCATTTTGTTCAAGAAACTGAAAGTGAAGGGAAAATTAATCTAGCTCATTATAACTCAGAAAAATAACTAGCTGATATATTCACCAAAACACTTCTAAAAATGAAGTTTGATTTCTTCAGAGATAAACTTTGTGTTTAAAGGAATTTTTTCAAGGAATGTTAGAAAATAAAGAAAATTCCCCATCCGCCTGTCTAAAATACTATTATTAAAATATACCAATATTTAAATGGTATATAATATAAATAATTTATAACCTTAGAATTTTTTATGGTTAAAAATTATTCTTTACTTGTATAGATACCTTCATTTGTAATTCATTTGATATAAAAATATATAAGATATATATATATCAAAAAACACATTTTTTTTCCTGTTCATTTTTTTTTTTATTTTTAGCACTATTTGTACAATTATCTCTACTATTTCTAACATTAGAATCTTTAAAAACATGCACAAAATATTTGCAACCAAACACTCGTAGATGGTCATAGGAAACATTCCTACCATACTAAAACTTATTAGGAATATCATTTCCAATGCAAAAGTGAGAGTTAGATTGATCACATGTGCAACAGTGTATAAAGCTTCACCCCAAAAAGAGTTAAACAATTTAGCATCTTAAAGCATGCATCTAACTCTCTCCATCCATTTTTTGTTCATCCTTTCTACGAAACCATTCAATTGATGAGTCTTAGGAGGTATCTTCTAATGTTTGATACCATGTTCTGCAATATGTACCAAAAGGCCCCTAATACTCACCACCATTATCAGTGTGAATACATTTCAACTTCTTTCCAGTTTTTTTCTCAGCAGAAGTTTGAAATTCTTAAAATACACCAAAAACTTGATCTTTTGACTTTAAAGTACGAACTCAAAGTCTCCTTGAATGATCATCAATAAAAGTCACAAAATAAAGTGCACCACTAAATGACTTTTCCTTTAAAGAACCACAAACATCTTAATATACTAGCTCAAGCAAATCGTTTTTCTTGGAAGGAGAATGATGTTTGAAAGAAACCCTCTTCTGTTTCCCAGCCAAGTAATGAATACACCTATCTAACCTTGCACCTTTTAGTCCTGAAAATAAATTCTTTTTTAGCTAGCTAATCAAGTCCCTTCTCACTAATATGACTCAACCTCTTTTGTCATAATTCTAAAGAGCTATTACCTTCAACTGCATTAATAAGATTTGTAGAGATTAAAGCTTGCAACCAATTTAAGCTTGAAGCCTTCTTTCCTTTACCCCCAACTAAAGAACTTTTGTTGAGCTTACATTGCCCATCATCAAAAGTATTGCAATAGCCATCATCATCAAGTTTACTAATGGAGATCAAATGCAATCCAATGTCTTATACATGTCTAACATTCTTGAACTCTAATTTTGTTCTATTTTGGGTCTCTAAATAAGCAGTTTCAATGCCTATCACCTTTGACACTCCATCATTACCCATCTTCATATACCCAAAGTCACTTGAAGTATAAAATGTGAAAAATTCCTTCATTGATGAACATGAAAGCATGCATCACTATCAAGAACCCAAATGGTCTCTTAATAGGCTATATTGATCATATTCTCTTAATAAACTATTGTCAAATCATCATCTGGAGTGATAATGGCAACATGATTAGTATTGTTGTCGTTGCCCTTCTTTTCTTGCTTCCCTTTGTCTGCCTTGTTCTCTTTCTTCCACTTAAAACAATATTTCTTGATATGCCCTAGTTTACTACAGTGATGACTTTCAAGGTTCTTGTACCTTGATTCTAATTTACTCATGTTCTTGCCTCTATTCTAATCTTGACTCTTGTATTTACTTCTCCCTTTGCTTTCAGTAGACAAGATTTTTTACTATGAACTAGATGTCCCCTGAGTTCTTCTTATCACCTCTTCATTCAAAACACTAGTCTTTGCATATTGTATGGTTAGAACACCATCAGGAGTAGAATTGACCAAAGATACTCGAATGTTTTCCTATGGGTCAAGAAGTGTAGTCAACAACCAAAGTACAATAGCATCTTTATCAAAGTTAACATCCATGCCAGAAAATTGATAAAAGATACCTTGAAATTCATTCACATGATCAAGTATAGAACTACCTTCTCTCTATTGCAAGTGTATAACTTGTTTAAATAAGAATAACTTATTATTTCTAGTATTTGAAACAAATAAAGTTTCAAGCTTTTCCAACAAAATTTTGGCATTTGTTTCATTAGCAATATGATTCAACACATTATCTTCTATCCATTGCCGAATAAAGCCACACTTGTAAATTCTCTAATTCCCAATCTTCATCGAATTTAGACTTAGGTTTTTCATAAGCAAACATATGTAAATGCTAATTTTTCACAATAAAAAGATCCTTTATTTTTCTTTTTCACTTGTGATAATTTGTGCCATCCAAAATAACAATTTTACTCACATCTACCTCTATCATTCAAATAAGCAAAAAAAATCCAAAATCAATCAATGAACTAGTGAGTTAGGTTTTGATACCACTTGGATGTGAAGTAACCACGAAAAATTGGCTTAAAATCAATACAAAAAAAATCCTTCCCTTCTTGAATGAATTTGTGAGGAGTGAAAACTAAGTAAAATTCAGCAAACAAATAGTATAAAATCTGCCCAAGATGCACAAAAACAATCATACAAAGACAAAGATTTTTAATGTGAAAAACTCCTTCAATGTGAAGGATAAAAACTACAAGACCTCTCTTGGTCCAAGTAAAAGAGCTCCATTATTAGAAATTAATGTTTACAGCAACTACAAGCTACCACAATAATCATCAAGTAAAGTCTCAACAACAAATCAACCAAACAACAAGAGATAAATAAAGGACTGGAGAAATACCACCAAAATAGTTATTATTCATGCAAAACGAATGAGCTCTATTACTTAAATCTGATCTTCACTGTCCATATCAAAGAAAAATCTATCCTAAATATGCTCACCAAATTTCAGTCTAATCAGATTATAAATAATCGTCCAATTGTAGAAGAAAGTCAAACTTGTCAGTATTGCAAAAATGTCATGAAATGTAAATTTCGAATCATAAACATAAAAAATCCAAGCATACAAAATTGATCTTCGTCGTTTAGAATGAAGAATAATAAATTCTTTAAATGTCTACCAAATTTCAATCTGATCGGAGTACGGATGGTCGTCTAATTTTTGAAAAAAACTAAAACTAGTTTGATGTAATTTCTCAATAAAAATCCCTTTTTTCTCTTCCTTTTTGTTCTCTTTCTTTTTAGTGACTAAGAACTTGTCTCACAAGTAACTTAGGATATAAATGTTATAGGCTAAAACATTAATAACCCTAATGGGGTAAAAGAAGTGGGCTTAAAAAATGTGGGTTTTCCACATAGGAGGGAATCCAAACCAAACAACAAGGTCCTATACAGATTTATTGTGACAATAAGTCAACTATTAAACTCTTCAAGAATCCAATTTTACATGATAGAAGTAAACATATAGATGTGAGATATCATTTTCTTCTTGATATCACAAATAAAGGAGTTATTGAATTGGTTTATCATCAAAATGAAGACCATATTGTAGATATTTTAACCAAGCCTTTCAAGTTAACTACATTTGTAAAGCTATGTATACTTGGTGTTTGCTCAATTTTTAATTTAAACTGACTGTCTAATATTCAGTTTAAAGGAGGAAAAATTAATATTTTACTATAAGAACAAATGAATTTAGGAGTTGTTAATCATGGGTTAGTAGTGGCTTAATTTTAGTAGTCATAGAGTAATAGTGACTTAATTATGGAGTAGTAGTGTCCTTTTTCAATAATTATGAGTTAATTGATTAGTGGTTGTTTATTTTTGTAACATTTGTTTATTTTTTTCCTATTTAAGCTAAATGATTTCATAAGTAAAAATAACTTGAGTTCAAGTCAATTATTCTATATATACAGTTTGTATTACTCCATTTCAATAAGATCTTCACGTTGTGGTTAAATCTTTATGACTATTTGTATTTCTTTAACACTATCCTTATGCCTTTTTATTGTTTTATTTAGCATAGTCATGTGTATATGTGTCCTTTGAGCCCTTGTAGTCTTCGATAATTTTTATGCGTTTAGGAGACTGTAATTAATCTAGCCTGAATTTTCTTTGGTTTTGCAAGGGATGGTTCGACTTAGTTGGTGGCGTGATGGACTAGTTTACCAAGGAATTGATGCTTTATGTTGCCACTAAATGGTATTAGAACAAGAGGATATTTCGTGGGTTAATGGTTGCGGTATCAGATGTGTTAAGAGTGCTTGAGGTTCTAGTTCTTTTAATATTTTTTTTCTAATTTTGTTCCATCCTAAATAAGGATTAGGACTAAACTAAACAAACTTCAAATGGAAGGTTGAACTAAACTATGTTTAGTTGAGTCCTATTCCATTTATTTTGTTGGGTTCACTTTTTTAGTACATCCTTGTGATTCACGATTTCAATCTTATAATTCAATTTAGTTTAACAATAACTAAGTGAATTGCAATCTACTCTAAATCTTTAAAGAGTTTAAAAAATTAATAATGATAATGCTATTTGATTCAATTTAATAATTCACTTAAATTCAATTATAATGAAATCTTATTGAATATATATTTGTTAGATTACTTGTTTTTATTTAATTACATGATATAATATTTGCATATTTTACTTTAAAACAAATAAATATTAGTATAAATTTATTAAAGTACTTTAATTTTTAATATTTTTAAAAAATATATGTAAATGAGAAGATCATTAATTAATTAATGAATATGTGTAAATGAGAAGTTCATTAATGAATATATGTAAATATGAAGTTCATTTATTAATATTTATCAATTATCTAATCAATTGAAATTAAAACAAAATTTATAAATTGGTCATTTTCTAAATGATGGAAGACTCTCGAAATTACAACACAAAATTTAGTAACTTAATTATTACTAATGAACTTCTCATTTAAATAGTTTTATTATTAAACTGAATTGAATCATAAGCACGGGTGCATTAGAAAAATGAACCAGACAAGATAGATTTAGAGAAGTTCATTAATGAATATTTATTCATTATAATAAAAATTCAAAAAAATTATATTTTCTATTTGCAATTCAAATCCGGGTTCAACAACTTTTTTTTTTTTTTTTTTTTTTAAATTTCTTTTCGCTACTTTCATACATACTCTTTTATGTAAAAAGGTTTTCTCAAATACAAGAAAAGAATGATTAAAAAAAAAAAAAATCTTCTATGTATAATTAGATGCTTCAAATATATACAATCAACAAGATATGGATTGGAAATGAATATGAAACTTTATATGAACTAAACTTGTCAAATTCAGTAGCGATCAAAAGAGAAAAATTATTCATCCCTAGTGCATTGCATATATAAATATATATATATATATATATATAACACTATATCTTATACTACCAATAACAACACACACAAATAAATATTAGCCAAAACCTGAGTTCCTTGCTGATCAATTGTGCTATCCACTGAAGAGTAGCAAAATTGCCGGTATCTTTCAAGCGTTTTGTTCATGCTGATCATCATCACATGCAGGCGACAAACGAAATGTCCAAAAAAATTATTAGCCAAAACAAGTTAGTAACCAACTAAAATTTAACCAAAGGAAACTTAAATAACATACATTGCAAAGTGAACATATAGATCAGATCCTGTCATATGATACATATGCTGTTAACTAGTTTGTTGTTTTGTAACTCTGTGTGTGTGTTAGTTTGTTAGTAAGTAGTTAATCGGTTATTAGTTGGTTAACTACGATTGTGGTTAACTGTTGTTGTGTTGTTAAGAGTGGTGAGCACCTGTATAAATAGCAATAAGAAAGACAAGAGAAAAAAACTCTGTTCTCGATCTCATACTAAATATAAAAGAAAGTTTTTTATCTCGCTCTGCTTCACTTTTGTACATGTATCAGAGCGGGTGAGCGACTCGCGAGATGGCAACGAATTAGAATTAAGGTAACCGGGGCACAACCGAAAGAGCTTTGACAATGAATCTGTCGAATGAGAGTCTGGGGATTTCACTGGTTTTGGTCCCTTTTAATGGGGAGTCTAATGGTCCTCAAGAATATCAAATAAAGAGAGAGCTGGGATCAATTAATCAAGGTAATGATTCTATCACAATCTATTTTGTAAAAATTTACCTACTCTGGAATGAGCCGAACAGTATCTTTCCAACTCCTCAATGCAACTGCGGAAGTTACATGCGGGATGTCGGACCAGATTCTGAAGCTAAATGAAAATTCAAGAATAATACAGTTCCTGATAGGTCTAAATGAGTCGTACGATCAAGCAAAAAACCAGATTCTTTTGTTAGACCCTCTCCCTCATATTGATAAAGTATACTCGATGCTTATGAAGTGGAAAGACAGCGGCAGGTTGCAAGCATATTTGTAGAAGCAGTGGATGTAACAACGGTGGTTACTTCTGGTCCGCAGAGGAGTGTTAGTTTGGGAAAGAACAATTATAGAAGAAGAGAGCCAGCAAAGAAAGAGGACAAATACTGTATGTATTACAAGGAAAGGGGGAACTTGAAAGACACTTGCTTCAAGCTTCATGGCTATCCGGAGTGGTACAAAGAATTGAGAATGAAAAAGAGAGCACCAGATAGCTTCAAAACTAAAGTGAATATGGCAAAAACTCCCCTAGACAATGAGAAAACATCAGATAATTCAACAGAGTTAGATGATAACATGATGAAGATTTCTGTGAAAGAGCTGATTCAAGAAGAGCTTTCAAGGATGCTGAAGGGAAAGCAGGGATCATATTACAATTTTGGGAGCTGTGCATAGGACCTTGCAGGTATTATTTCTGGAAAATTATCAAAAAATACATGCTGGATAGTTGACACGGGCAAACAATCGTGTATGTGGGAATAGTTCAATATTTCAGTGTCTTACGAAGGTTAAAATACCAAGCTTAGTTTATCTGCCGAATGGTTCTGTTTTAGAAGTTGAATTTTTTGGAAACATAATCTTAAGTGGAGGATTAATTCTGGAAGAAGCACCATAGATACCATCTTTCCATCACAATCTGTTATCGGTGAACAAGTTGGCTAAATAAGGCAGCATTAAGTTTACTTTCTATCCTAATTTTTGTTTGCTGCAGGACCAGAGGACTGATGAGGCAATAGCAGTCGGGAGATCAGTTGGGAATTTGTATTATATGGATTCTGAATCTTTCAAGTTAGATGCTGTTAATAAGTATGCTGCAATTCCAGAACAATCTCCAGAAAACCAGCTTCGAGCTCTATGTTAAACAATGTGGGAATGAGGGACGAAATAAGGAAAACACTTTCATGGCATGATCGGTTGAGGCATCTTTCATCATTTGTACTTAGAAGATTACATTTTGATATCAATAAAGATGATTTGATAGATAAACCATGTGATGTTAAACAAACAAGGCTGCCATTTGAAATTAGTAATAGTTATAGTAATGTGCTCTTTGAAATGATACATGTAGATATATGGGGTCCTTACAGTCAGGTGTTACTTTCGGGTGTTTCCTATTTTTTAAAGATCATTGAGGACAAGAGCAGGTGTACCTGGACTTATCTCATGAACAGTAAAGCAAAAGCCGGTTTTTTGCTTGAAAAATTCATTAGGATGGTCATGAATTAGTTTGACACTAAGGTAAAGGTAGTGAGAATTGATAATGGGATTGAGTTTTTTAGTACTACTTGTAACACCCCAAAATTAATTGTATGTAATTTAAAATTTATAAATATAATTTTTACAATTTATTTTTCATTTAATTTAGAGTAAAAATGAAGTAAAATTGATTGATGACTAAATTGAAAATAATTTAGGAGAAAAGTGGTGAAAATTTAAGTTTTGGGAGTATTTTTGAAAGAAAAATAAAAAAACATGGGTCAAAATACAAATTTGAAAAGTTTCACCACGTCAGACGCCCAGTTAGCAAGCTCGCACCATTAGGACGCGCCGCTTGGCAGCGGACGCTGATGCGGTGCCACGTGGGCGATCCGCATACCCGCGATCGACAACCCAAATCCATTCCCGCGCGCACGGACGGCCCAGATGCATTCTCTCTCCAAACGTGATCGGACGATCAGATTTAAAAGCGATCGAACGATCCAGAGTGGATCGAATTGGATAGCCAGATTGGATCGCGATGAACGGGCCAGATTTACTCCCTATTTAATCGTGATTGGACGGTTCAAATCAAATGCGATAGACAGCTCCAATCAAAAGGGGGCGAATATAAATAATCCCCCATACGCACCAAACCCTAACTCTAGCTGCCGGAACCCCTCGCCGGAGAAGAAGACCTGACCACTAAGAAGAAGCCGCCGTTGTAACGCCCAAACAATTGGGCATTTTTGTGATTTTATTATTAATTTTATTTATTAAGTTTAATTTAAAAATAAAAAAAATAAAAAAAAAAGAGAGCGCCACGTCAGCAGCTACGTCAGCGGTCCAGTCAGCAGCCCTGGCCAACCAGGACCTGCCGCGTGGCAAGACCACGTCGACCTGGGGACGGGCCACGAGGGCGATCCGCGTGCACGCGATCGGACGGCCCAGATCAAGCGTGCGCACGGACGGCCCAGATGCACGCGCACGGACGGCCCAGATTCAATCAAAAACGGACGGCCCAGATTTAATCAAAATGGACGGCTGAGATCAAAAGGCAAAATGGTATAAATAGAACCCCCACACCTGACCACAAAAAACCCTAGCCGCCTGCCCTCGCCGGAGAAGACGAACCAGATGCCGGAGGAGCCGGCCGCCGCCACCCGCCGTTGCACCAAGGAGATTTCTGACCGCCGATCGAGGTAAATTTCATACCCCCGACTCGTTTTTCCACGCTGAGTTCTCCTGTGGCCAAATCAGAGCTAAAATCCCGGCCAAACGGCCGAAAAATACGGCGGAAACCCAGCGGCGTCGCTGCGCCCCTCCTCGGTTTTTGCCTTCGATGAGGCCCTTCCCGGCCTCCGTTTGATGCAATTTTTATATCACTGTGATCACCATTCTTTTCTCTACAGGTTGATCGGAGCTGAATCACCAAAACACGAACCTCGTTAGAGAGCTGCCGCACCCGAGAGCACCGCCACCGGTAAGCTTCGATTTTTCGTAATTTTTTTGGCCCCCCGAGGGCCCTAGGGTTATTTTATCACAGGGACCGATGTAAGTGTGGCCGAATTCGGCCGGAAACAGTTGAAAACGGCCAACCCGAGGTGAATCGCCGCCGCAAGCGGTGGCGCCGTCGCCGGAGCACGGCGGAGCCGCCGTGCCGGAATTGCGATATTGGCTGGAAGGGGCCCTGGGTCTAATTTGGGATTTTTTGGAACACGTGCAGGTACCAGTAGTGCGTTTCAGTTCCCCGGAAAAAATTCAGGAAAAATTAGGGACAGCTTGTAGGCGCACTGTGAAGCCGTGTTCGGACCCCGAAACGTGTAAGGACCCCTCACCCTATTTCCTATCACGGTATTAAAGTTTAATAAATGATAAAACGGTATTTCATGAATCAATAGATGTGAGAAATTGTTTAAAGTCGTTAATGGAGCCCGAGTCTGGTGTGTTTGTCTGTTAGCTGTTGTTTGGCCTATTTTACGGTTTTAAATGCAGTATGATGTCTTATGTTTTCATTTCATAGTTTCGTGTGCACATATTACTGTTTTATTGATTATAGATTGAATGACTGAGAACCCGATGTTGTATGTTGTCTTGTTTGGCATAAATTACTGGTTTGCTTGTTTGTGTGTGAATTGATGATGCTGACTAAGGAAAAGGGGAATGAAAGGTTATGTAAATTGATAATTGTATAATGTGGTCAGCCTGACTAGATATCCTGGGAGATGGTGGACGGACCGGGTCCGTAGGGAACCCTACTGGGATTGTGGTCTCTCATACCGGACGGGGTATGGAGACCTTATGTGTTTTGGCGCCCATACCGGACGGGGCATGGGGACGGCCCGTTTCACCCTCATACCGGACGGGGTATTGAGATTTATAATTTTGGCGCCCATACCGGACGGGGTATGGGGACGACCCTGGAATCTGATTACAAGTGTTAAGGGTTAACGGGTAGCGGGACCCCTATGGATCCCCATGGATACTAGTAGGCTGGTAAATTAGGAAAAATATGTTGTGTAATGATTGAATTACAAAAGGCGTGATAAGTACTATGTTATACAGTTCATATGATTTCATGATGATGATAATGTTATTGCTTTCGTATATTATTTTATGAATTTCACCGAAGTAAGTGGATGGTAAAGGTTTTATTATTGATAAAAGGATTTGTTGTAAATTATGCTCCATTGGTCTTTTTGTGTTTTTCTACCCACCTTTACCTCCGTGACGGTGAGATATCGTGATGTCTTTACTGGGCTAATGTAGCTCATTCCTTATTTAATCATTTCAGATCAAGAAGACATTGTTCCCGAGCCCGTTCCGCAGGAAGACGACGAAGGGGACGCCTAAAGACTCCATAGTCATATTCATAGCTTTTACTTTCGAGTTTCTCTTTTAGTTAGTTTGATCTTTTATATTTTGAGCACGTTTTTGGTTTTAGTGTAAGGGATGTTAATCGAAATTTTGACTTCGCTTCCGCATTTGACATTTTTAATACACATATTTCATTTTAAATTTCCGGGGCCGTCACAGTTGGTATCAGAGCCGTGTTTCCTCGGACCCATCCCTTACACAATAGCGCCTTAAAGAAATACTCACCGATATATCGTTACTCAACCATTCCTTGTGAATGCAGGTACACGGAAATTAGGAGAGGAATGCCCCCACTAAACCGAGCGGCCCAAGATAATTCGCTTCGGGAGGATTTAGACAGACTATTTGAGATGGTGGAAGCTCTCGTAGCTGCCCAGCAAAGGCGAGAGGAGAGAAGGGAGTTACCCGGACCTCCTTCGCTATCGCAGGTTGAGCCCCCGCTACAGCAGGCTGATCCCGAGCCACCCCGGCAGGAGCCTGCTCCTCCACAGTACCACCCGGCACCACAGCTGCGGTACGACCCGGTACCACAGCCACGGTACTACCAGGCGCCGCCACAGCACATTCCAGTACCCCCACCACATCAGCAGGTGCCACCACAGGGTCCCCCAGTTCACCCTCAGCCGGCCCCAATCCCTCTACCTCGGGACCCCGCTCCTTCCTTGATCGACCCCGGCTTCATAGAGAGGTACAGAAGACTGAACCCTTCTATTTTTACAGGGGGATCCTCTTTTGAAGAGGCCCAATACTGGCTGGCAGAGACTGAGAGAGCTTTCGAGACCTTGGGAGTAGTTCCTGAGCAGAGGGTTGCCATTGCCTCCTACATGCTGGTAGGGGAAGCAGTGCACTGGTGGGAGCTCAAGCGGACCACCCTGCCTACACCAGCTACTTGGGAGCAGTTCTTAGCGGCTTTCCATGCGGAGTATCTCCCTAAACACATCCAACACCTAAAGGAAATGGAGTTTGCTCAATTGGTCCAGGGAAACATGACAGTGTCGGAGTATGCCCGTAAGTTCCTGGAGCTGGGCCGACATGCCCCGGAGACGTTGATGGATGAGGGCCGAAAGGCCAGGAAATTCCAGTGGGGTCTCCGCCCGGAGATCAGACAGCACTTACTGGTAATGGAGCTCGAGACATATTCAGCAGTCCTGGCAAAGGTGCAGATCATAGAAATGAGCTTCGACACACACCCTCAGCTAGCGGGGAGTTCCCGACCCTCAGCCCCGCTCCGCAAGCCAGCACCTACCACGCCTGTCCAACACAGTAAGAGGCCCAGACCCGCCATCCAAGCCCCTCCTCAGGCTACAGGGGCAGCACGTGGGAAGATCTGCCAGTACTGCGGCAGGGATCACGGGGACCGACCCTACTACCGCTTCAACAACACCTGTCGCATATGCGGTAGTGCCCAGCACTATGCAAGGGAATGCCCTAGGAACTAGAATCAAAGAAGGCCTCCAATCCAGGGCAGAGTTTACAACCTTACCCAGAAGGATACCGACGCAAACCCGGACGTAGTACATAGTATGTATACTATCTCTGGCCACATTGCTCATGTTTTGTTTGACACTGGTGCATCACATTCTTTTGTTTCACATGTTCTTGCTTCTAAAATTTGTGTGTCACCTGATAGACTTGATTCATTATTGCTTGTATCTACCGCTGGGGGGGAGACATTGCTAGGAGAGGTTATCTACAGGGCATGTGCCGTGGAGATAGCAGATAGGAAATTGAGGGTAGACCTGATAGGGTTAGACATGGAGGATTTTGATGTAATCCTAGGAATGGATTGGCTAGCGGCGTATCATGCCACCATAGACTGCTTTAACAAAAAGATTGTATTTAATCCTCCCAACGATGAGCCATTTATAAGTTAATAAAACCATTCAGTACTGATTTCCCCTGATGGCAAGTTTTCTTAATTCCCAGTGCCTTAATCTTGTATTTTCTCTAACTAGGTAAACCTAAGAAAAAAGTTTGTATCCAAGAGATTCCAGTAGTTCGAGACTTTCCAGACGTATTTCCGGATGAACTGCCCGGTCTACCAGTGGACAGAGAGGTCGAGTTCACCATAGACTTATAGCCAGGTACCCAGCCCATCTCGGTTGCTCCTTACCGAATGAGCCGCATCGAGATGGAAGAACTAAGGAAACAGATCACTGAGCTACAAGACAGTGGTTTCATTAGACACAGTGTTTCCCCATGGGGTGCCGGGGTTACTTTTGCAAGGAAGGGAGATGGAATGTTGAGACTGTGCATTGATTACAGAAGGATAAATAAGGTAACAATTAAGAACAAATATCATCTTCCCCGGATTGATGACCTTTTCGATCAATTGCAGGGTGCACGGGTCTTTTCTAAAATAGATCTACGATCAGGTTACCATCAGGTAAAGGTAAGAGCAGAAGACATCCCCAAGACGGCATTCCGAACCAGGTACGGATACTATGAGTTCCTGGTCATGCCGTTTGGGCTAACCAACGCCCCGGCCATCTTTATGGATATAATGAACAGGATCTTCAGAGAGTTCTTGGATCAATTTGTCATCGTGTTCATCGATGATATCTTAGTATACTCAAAAAGTAGAGAAGAACATGTTCATCATCTTGCCCAAGTCCTACAGGTACTCAGGGAAAAGAAGTTGTATGCAAAGTTGAGCAAGTGTGGATTTTGGCTCGAGCAAACCGCCTTCCTAGGACATGTTATATCGAAGGAAGGGATATCAGTGAACCCCAAAAAGGTTGAAGCGGTACTTGGTTGGGAAAGGCTGACAACAGTTAAGGAAATTCGCAGTTTCCTGGGGATGGCAGGTTATTACCGCCGGTTTGTCGAAGGGTTCTCTAGTCTAGCAGCTCCTCTAACCCGACTCACAAAAAAGAATGCAAAGTTTGAATGGAATGAGGACTGCGAAAGGAGTTTTTCAGAATTGAAGAAACGACTGACTATTGCACCCGTGCTGGCTCTACCGAGTGGATCAGGAGGGTATATAGTTTATAGTGATGCCTCCTATCTGGGCCTGAGTTGTGTCCTGATGCAGCATGGAAAGGTTACAGCATATGGGTCTAGACAGCTAAAGAATCATGAAAAGAACTATCCTACCCATGACTTGGAGCTTGCCGCAATCATACACACCTTGAAAACCTGGCGCCATTATTTGTATGGAGAGACCTTTCAGATTTATACCGATCATAAGAGTTTGAAGCACATTTTCACTCAGAAGGATCTCAACATGCGTCAGAGAAGGTGGATGGAACTCCTCAAGGACTATGATTGTGACATCCTATACCATCCAGGTAAGGGCAATGTGGTAGCCGATGCCCTCAGCAGGAAAAGTGCAAGCACCCTATCCCATTTGATGGTTTAAGAATGCAGGTCCATTGGGGCCACGCAGTAGGTTCGACTGCGAGATCTGAAGAGGGCCACATGTTTGGGCCACCTAGCAGTCCAACCCGAGTTAATCCAAAAAATAAAGGAAGTCCAGTCCGTCGACCCCGCCCTAGTAACCCGCAAGAAGGATGCAGAACAGGGAGTGAGTTTAGAATTTCAGATCTCTGCCGACGGATTAATTCGTTTCAAGGAAAGAGTGTGTGTCCCAGACGACAGTGAGTTAAAAAGAGACATCATGACGGAGTCCCATAGTTCAAGGTTTGCCATGCATCCAAGAAGTACAAAAATGTACCAAACTATGCGCCATCGGTTCTGGTGGAATGGGATGAAGAGAGACATAGCCGACTTTGTATCTAAGTGCTTGGTATGTCAGCGGGTCAAAGCAGAACATCAACGCCCAGGTGGGTTACTTCAGCCTTTACCGATTCCAGAATGGAAGTGGGAACATATCACCATGGACTTCGTATCGAGACTACCCAAGGCACGATCAGGACATGATGCTATATGGGTAATTGTTGACCGACTCACTAAGTCTTCCCACTTCCTGGCCATCAGAATAACTGATTCTTTAAACAAGTTGGCAAGAATGTATATCTGGGAGATAGTCAGACTGCATGGAGTCCCAGTGACAGTGGTATCCGACATGGACCCCAGATTTACTTCTCGATTTTGGAATAGTTTCCAGCAAGGTATGGGAACAAAGCTGTCTCTTAGTACTGCCTTCCACCCCCAAACTGATGGACAATCAGAGAGGACAATTCGTACGCTTGAGGATATGCTCCGAGCTTGTGTCCTTGACTCCGGGGGCCATTGGGACGACCATCTACCCCTGATAGAGTTTGCATACAACAACAGCTACCAAGCAAGCATCGGCATGGCTCTATATGAGGCGCTATACGGGCGCCCGTGCAGGTCACCGATTTGTTGGGAGGAAGTGGGCGATAGAAGATTGTTCGACCCGGAGTTGGTAGAGGAGACCACGTCCAAGATAGTTAAAATCAAGAAGAATATTCAGAGAGCTCAGAGTAGGCAGAAGAGTTATGCAGATACCCGGAGAAGAGACCTAGCTTTTGAGAAAGACGACCGGGTGTTTCTTAAGGTCACTCATTTCAAGGGAATTAGTAGGTTCGGCAGGAGGGAAAAATTAAACCCCAGATATATTGGACCCTTTGAAATCTTAGACAAGATTGGTACCGCTGCCTACAAACTTGCACTGCCTCCTGAGCTCTCCCGGGTTCATAACGTGTTTTACGTATCTATGCTACGTAAGTACAACCCAGACCCTTCTCATGTCTTGGCTCATGAACCGCTTCCACTCCAAGAGGACTTGTCTTATGAAGAAGTGCCGGTCGGTATCACGGACCGAGAGAGTATAATACTCCGCAATCGGGAAATATCATTTGTAAAGGTCGTGTGGCAGAACCACACGCCCAGGGAGGCTACTTGGAAACTGGAATCAGAATTTAGAGCCCAGTATCCCTATCTGTTCGATCAAGAGTAAGAGATAAATTTGGGGGACCAAATTTCTTTAAGGGGGGAGAGTTGTAACGCCCAAACAATTGGGCATTTTTGTGATTTTATTATTAATTTTATTTATTAAGTTTAATTTAAAAATATAAAAAAAAGAGCGTCACGTCAGCAGCCACGTCAGCGGCCCAGTCAGCAGCCCTGGCCAACCAGGACCTGCCGCGTGGCAAGACCACATCGACCCGGGGACGGGCCACGTGGGCGATCCGCGTGCGCGCGATCGGACGGCCCAGATGCGTCCCCGTGCGCACGAACGGCCCAGATCAAGTGTGCGCACGGACGGCCCAGATGCAATCGCACGGACGGCCCAGATGCACGCGCACGGACGGCCGAGATTCAATCAAAAACGGACGGCCCATATTTAATCAAAATGGATAGCTGAGATCAAAAGGCAAAAGGGTATAAATAGAACCCCCACACCTGACCACAAAAAACCCTAGCTGCCTGCCCTCGCCGGAGAAGACGAACCAGATGCCGGAGGAGCCGGCCGCCGCCACCCGCCGCTGCACCAAGGAGATTTCTGACCGCCGATCGAGGTAAATTTCATACCCCCGACTCGTTTTTCCACGCTGAGTTCTCCTGTGGCCAAATCAGAGCTAAAATCCCGGCCAAACGGCCGAAAAATACGGCAGAAACCCAGCGGCGTCGCTGCGCCCCTCCTCGGTTTTTGCCTTCGATGAGGCCCTTCCCGGCCTCCGTTTGATGCAATTTTTATATCACCGTGATCACCATTCTTTTCTCTACAGGTTGATCGGAGCTGAATCACCAAAACACGAACCTCGTTAGAGAGCTGCCGCACCCGAGAGCACCGCCACCGGTAAGCTTCGATTTTTCATAATTTTTTTGGCCCCCCGAGGGCCCTAGGGTTATTTTATCACAGGGACCGATGTAAGTGTGGCCGAATTCGGCCGGAAACAGTCGAAAACGGCCAACCCGAGGCGAATCGCCGCCGCAAGCGGTGGCGCCGTCGCCGGAGCACGGCGGAGCCGCCGTGCCGGAATTGCGATATTGGCTGGAAGGGGCCCTGGGTCTAATTTGAGATTTTTTGGAACACGTGCAGGTACCAGTAGTGCGTTTCAGTTCCCCGGAAAAAATTCAGAAAAAATTAGGGACAGCTTGTAGGCGCACTGTGAAGCCGTGTTCGGACCCCGAAACGTGTAAGGACCCCTCACCCTATTTCCTATCACGGTATTAAAGTTTAATAAATGATAAAACGGTATTTCATGAATCAATAGATGTGAGAAATTGTTTAAAGTCGTTAATGGAGCCCGAGTCTGGTGTGTTTGTCTGTTAGCTGTTGTTTGGCCTATTTTACGGTTTTAAATGCAGTATGATGTCTTATGTTTTCATTTCATAGTTTCGTGTGCACATATTACTGTTTTATTGATTATGAGTTGAATGACTGAGAACCCGATGTTGTATGTTGTCTTGTTTGGCATAAATTACTGATTTGCTTGTTTGTGTGTGAATTGATGATGCTGACTAAGGAAAAGGGGAATGAAAGGTTATGTAAATTGATAATTGTATAATGTGGTCAGCCTAACTAGATATCCTGGGAGATGGTGGACGGACCGGGTCCATAGGGAACCCTACCGGGATTGTGGTCTCTCATACCGGACGGGGTATGGAGACCTTATGTGTTTTAGCGCCCATACCGGACAGGGTATGGGAACGGCCCGTTTCACCCTCATACCGGACGGGGTATTGAGGTTTATAGTTTTGGTGCCCATACCGGACGGGGTATGGGGACGGCCCTGAAATCTAATTACAAGTGTTAAGGGTTAACGGGTAGCGGAACCCCTATGGATCCCCATGGATACTAGTAGGCTGGTAAATTAGGAAAAATATGTTGTGTAATGATTGAATTGCAAAAGGCGTGATAAGTACTATGTTATACAGTTCATATGATTTTATGATGATGATAACGTTATTGCTTTCGTATATTGTTTTATGAATTTCACCGAGGTAAGTGGATGGTAAAGGTTTCATTATTGATAAAGGATTTGTTGTAAATTATGCTCCATTGGTCTTTTTGTGTTTTTCTACCCAACTTTACCTCCGTGACGGTGAGATATCGTGATATCTTTACTGGGCTAGTGTAGCTCATTCCTTATTTAATCATTTCAGATCAGGAAGACATTGTTCCCGAGCCCGTTCCGCAGGAAGACGACGAAGGGGACGCCTAAAGACTCCATAGTCATATTCATAGCTTTTACTTTCGAGTTTCTCTTTTAGTTAGTTTGATCTTTTATAATTTGAGCATGTTTTTGGTTTTAGTGTAAGGGATGTTAATCGAAATTTTGACTTCTCTTCTTCTGCATTTGACATTTTTAATACACATATTTCATTTTAAATTTCTGGGACCGTCACAGCCGCCACCCACCGCTGCACCGGAACCCTTTCCGACTGCCAAAAAACGTAAAAACTTTTTATTTTACTCAAAATTCAATTTTAAGCTCACCCATGGCCAAATCGGAGTATAAAAGATCAGCCAATTGGACGAAAAACGCCGACGAAGCCTGGTGGCACCGCCGCGAAAAATTTCACAAAACGCCTCCGATGAGGCCCTTCCCTATTCTTTTTTTGTGTAATTTTTCTACTGTTGTGATAATCATGTCCTCTACAGGTTGACCGGAGCAAAATACCCAACCACAACGTGAGCCGGAGGAGCCGCCACACTAGAGAGTCCTACCGTCAGTGAATTTCAATTTTTATGTTTTTTCGGTCAACCGATGCCCTTTAACGTGTTTTCTCGCAGGGATCGATGCAAAATCGGTAGAATTTGGACAAAAAGGGCCAAAAACAGCCGACGGTCCGCCTCAGGCGACAGTGCCGTTGCTGGAGCACGGCGGAGCCGCCATGTTAAAATTTTAAAATTGGCCAAGTGGGTCCTGGAATTGATTTTGGGTTTGTTTGAGATATTTATAGGTACTATTAGCGCGTTTTAATTCCCGAAGAAAAATTCAGGGAACCTGAAAATCGTCCATAGGCGCAGTCGACTAGCTTAACTTTTTGGACATCAAATCGAGTAAGGATCCCTCACCCTATTCCCTATCATATAATTGAAGTCTAAATAAATAATAATATAGTATTTGTATAAATTAAATAAATGTGCATAAGTAATTACGGATTCTAATGGGGCCCGAATCGAAAATTATTCTCTGTTAATTTCTGTTGATTTATTTTACAGTCTAAAAGTATGATGGTATATGGTATATCAATTTTATGGTTTGAATACATGAATTGCTGCCTTACATAACTACTATTTGATTGAAAAATTGAGATATGATTGCATTCCCTGATGCATGTTTGTTTCCTTATATGATCATAGTTGATTTGAAAAATGGAGACTAAAAAAAATGAAAAATTGTGTGATTAAATAAACAGATGGAACGACAACCTTATTAGATATCTTGGAAGATGGTAGACGGATCGAGTACATAAGGAACCCTACCGTGAATGTTGACTCATACCGGACGGGTTATGGAGACTTGAGAATTTAGCACTCATACCGGACGGGGTATGGAGATAGCCCACTTCACCCTCATACCGGACGGGGTATTGAGATTTGATAATTTGGCGCTCATACCAGACAGGGTATGGAGACAACCCATAATTGAGATTGTTAAAGGAAATGAGTCACGTGTAGCAGAGACATCCCTATGAACCCCCATTGATACTAGTAGGTTGGTGAAAATGTGACAGTTATTATTTGGTTATTTGACGATATGTATAGATTTATGATATATACTATGTTGCTGATCCTACATAAAATTATGATCAGTATGATATTATTGTCTGCATAGGTTGTTTTCATAAATTCTACTGCAGTAAGTGAACGGTAAATGATTTTATGATTGATAAATGAATTTGCTAAATTTAGCACTCCATTAGTTATTTTTGTTTTTATATCTACCTTTATTTCTGTATGGGTGATATAGTATGATATCCTTACTAGATTAGTGTAGCTCATTCCTTATTTAACCATTTCAGATTAAGAGAACCAGGTTCCAGAGCCCGATCCGCAAGAAGATTGCGAGTAGATGTTAGATATTTTCTAATTTTTATTTATTTCCTTATTTCTTATGTTGTTTTTAAAAGAGTGAATTCCGTAATGCTGTTTAATAATTTTAAGTTATTATGTAAGGAATGTAAATCTTAACCCTTTTATTTCCCTTTCGCACTTAAGTTATTATCTATTTCCTTTGGGTATTTCTGGGACCGTTACACTACTTGTCAAAGGTTTTTTGGTGAGCTGGGTATAATGCACCATACAACTTGTTCGTATACTCCTCCGCAGAATGAGAGGGTAGAGCAAAAACACAGACATTTGTTGCAGATAACTCGAGCCTTATTATTTTAGGCTGCCTTGCCAATCAATTTTTGGGGAGAAGCTCTACTATATGCCACATATATCATCAACAGATTGCCGACAGTAATACTACAATGGAAAACCCCATGTGAGATATTATATACAAAGCCTCCTGATTACAACAGACTAAAGGTATCTAGATGTTTATGCTATTCTACAAACACTCAACCAAACAAGCATTAGTTTGTCTCAAAAGCATCCAAATGTGTTTTTATGGGGATGGTTGCAGGTAAGAAAGGCTACAAGCTATTTGATCTTGGTAGAAATCAATTTATGGTGTCTAGAGATGTCGTCTTCTTTGAGAAACAATCTCCTTATGTAGGTCAGACACACATGGAACCCTCAATAAGCTTACCGTAAGCTCCAATGGCTAGAACAAGTGTTAATCAGGATGATAACTCAAGGTTTGTTCATGCAACTGATGGGGATAATTTTTAAGCTCTTGGTCTTTATGCACCAGCCAATACACCAGCTGATGATTGTCGTAGTTGTGATGCTGAAATAAAAGATACAGAAGCTCCAGAATAAAGAAGAAGTATCAGAATAAAGAGAAAATGGAGCTGGTTGGAAGAATATGTCAGTAAGGTCAATTGTAGATCCACAAATATAGTCATAACCTTTCTGCATTTACCAAGCACATTTTCATTTGTTTCCAGCCCAAAATTGAACATTGAGGATACAAATTTTTGGCAAATATAACCATGTTGCAGGAACCAAAGAGCTATAAAGAAGCAAGGCAATCTGAGGAATGGCTGGAAGCCATGAAAGCTGAAATAACTGCCTTGGAAAAAAATCAAACTTGGTCTTTAACTACATTGCCTCCTGAAAAATTAGCGATTAGAAGTAGGTGGGTCTACAAACTAAGTTAAAACCAAATGGTATAATAGATAGGTACAAGGCAAGGTTAGTGGCAAAGGGATATCATCAAGTAGAGAGGAGAGATTATTTTGATAGTTTTTCACCAGTGGCAAAGGTGGTCACAGTGTGGATTTTAATAACTGTTGCAGCAGGTAGACAATGAGTATTGCACCAGTTAGATGTCAATAATGTATTTCTTCACGGATATCTAAATAAAGAAGTTAATATGCTATCTCTAGAAGGATATGAAAAGGCACATAAGGGGTAGGTATGCAAACTCCAGAGGTCATTTTATGGTTTAAAATCGGCATCCAGACAGTAGAATTCAGAATTATCACTTTTTCTGGTAAACTATGGATTCCTGCAATCAGCCCATGATCATTGCCTTTTTACCTATCATAAAGATCAGCACTTTACTGTCATACTTGTCTATGTTGATGACTTGTTTATTACTGGTAACTCAGAAACAGAAATATACGAGTTAAAGAAAGCGTTGGATGAAAAGTCCACTATTAAGATATGGGAGATGCAAGATACTTTCTGGGCCTGGAGATCACGAAAATAATTAATGGGATATATGTGAATCAGAGGAAGTATATATTAGACATACTCAAGGATGCTGATCTTCTTGGTGCAAAACCTAAATCCACTCCATTCCCAAAATGACAACAATTACATTCAGACAATTCACCATTGCTTGAGGACCCTCAACAATATAGAAGTATTGTAGGAAAAGTTCTATACTTAGGTTTTACTCGTCCAGACCTTGCTTATTCAATCCAACAACTCAGTCAATATGTTCAGAATCCGAGACAAATACATATGAAAATGGTGCATCATGTCCTTAAGTATCTAAAGCAAGATCCGTCATTAGGTGTTTTATTTTCAACCAAAAATGTATTTGAGATTACTGTCTATTGTGTTTCATATTGGACAACATGTCTAGAGACTCGAAAATATCTCACTGGATACTGTATATTTCTGAGATCGTCACTGATTTCGTGGAAGACGAAGAAGTAAACAACTATGAGTTATAGCTCAGCAAAAGCAGAATACAGATCCATGGCATTGATAGTCTGTGAATTGTAGTGGATTAAGTACATTCTAAAAAAAATAGAAGTGTATTATTTAAATGTGATAATAAAGTAGTTATGTACATAGCCACTAATCCGGTATTTCATGAAAAAAGTAAACACTAGGATATTAATTGTCATATAGTTCGTAACAAAGTAAAATAGAAAGAATTATTGCACCAAAATTTGTAATATAAGCAAACTAGCTAGCTGACATCTTCACTAAGCCTCTTCCATCTCCAACCTTCAAAAGTCTTCTTCTCAAGTTGGACTTTGGGAGGTGTCCACCAAAGTCCAACTTGAAGGGGGAGGGTCTTAAATAGTTAGTTAATATCTAGTTTGTTAAAAATGAACTAGTTTGTTGTTTTGTAACTAAGTGTGTGTGTGTGTGTGTGTGTGTTTATTAACAAGTAGTTAACCGGTTGTTAGTTGGTTAACTACGATTGTGGTTAATTGTTGTTGCAATAAGAAAGGCAGAAAAAAACTCTGTTCTCGATCTCATACTAAATAAAAATGAACGTTTTTTATCTGTCACTGCTTCACTTTTGCACACATATCACGTGTGTGTGTATATATATATATATATATATATATATATATATATATATTGAAAGACGTACTCAGATAAAAAAAGAAAGTACTGTCAGCCATTAGCCTTCTGTAACTAGGCGGAATTGTAAGCTAGTTGATTAAAAAATTAATTAATCATAGTCATGTAGGCCTGCGGTCAAGAAATCAAGCAATGTTTTGACGTACTTGTGAACAATCTATTTACCCTCGTGAGTTTCATATATAAGCAAATAATTCATTTGTATTTTATCTAATATTAAGTGTACATATGATATAATTATTTAATAAAGTAAAATGATCTGATGTCAAATCAGGAAAATGATAAGTGAAGTTTCCCTACACCAGGGAAATATACACAAAAAAACCAAGGAAAGAAAGTACATATCTAAGAGAATTTAAGATAACCTTAACCACAGATTGAGAGGAAACAAAACCCTAGAGCCAGTGAATGAAATGGGAGAGAAAGCTGGGAAGATATGACATAAGAAGAAATCTACTTGTTTCCTCATCTCCTTTGCTAAAGAGGTCAATTCTCTCCCTCCTTTTCAGACTGCTTATCATGTCAATGAACAATAAACACAAACTTCAAATGAAAGACACCATTGATTTCCCACAATAAGAAGAATGTAGATAATTGTTGATCAATTTCTTCTTCATGCCGGTCATTTCATTGATCAACAAAGGCCTAGAATTCCTTGTCACCCAGTTAAGTATCTTCTTCCCTATCTTCCATTGTACCCTGGTCCCATTGATACGATAGTCTTTCTTTACACCCAAGCAAATGACTCCTGAGAATCATCTAGATTCAATTCAAATGAGCTCCTTTAGGTTATCTTATGTCTTCTCTCTTTTCTTGGCTCTTTACCATTCTATGCCCTATCCTTTAGTAAAACACTCCTCTCATCCACTCTTACCTTGACCTCATTAAACTCATTCGTCTCCTCTTCAAGCTAGGACCGAGAAACTATGACCTAATATACTTTCTAAACAATTAAGCATAACATATCCTGGTCATCTATTTCCAAACTAATGGCTTTAAAAGTCTATTTGGTCTAACACATCTTGCCTGGTTGATGCGGCTCTCCTCTCAACCGGCTCCTTCTCGTTTTCAGCATCACTGACAAACAAGCATCCATGTCTGCTTTTGCTTCTCCCTTACTACAAACACAGGTTGCCATTAAACTCTCTCGGTTCCTCATACTCTGCCCATGTTCTTGTGTTGTCTTTGTCTCACTTCCACTTTTGCTATATACATTTCCTGCCCCTGTTTTTAATAAACTGCCATTTCCAGTGAGTCAGCATAAATATAAAAGTTGTTTTGATCTCATACACAGTGATATTTGGAGGCTTGGCAGTAAAATTTCCAAGGATGGCTATAGATATTTTTTTTTTTTATTATGGATGATTTTTGCAAACATACTTGGGTTTTCTATTCAAGTCCAAGTCTGAAGCTAGCTTTGTCCTGGGAAACTTTTACCCCTTTGTGGAGACACAATTCAGCATAAAAATCAAGGTTATTCGCAGTGATATGAGAGAGAATTGGAGATTAGAGAATTCCACCTAAGAAAGGGAATTGTCTACCAAAAGAGTTATATGAAGATACTTGAACAAAACACCCAGAGACATTGAACATTGATAGAGCCTTGAAATTTTTAATTGGACTCAGTTTGAGGTATTGGACTGATTTCGTTTTCACAACTATGTACCTAGTTAACATAACACCTTCGTTTGCAATAGAATACAAAACTCCATTTAAATTATTATTTGAAACCAAAACAACATATACTCATATGAGAGTTTTCATATGTTTGGCCTTTGCCTCAACTTTAACCAACAAAAGACACAAGTTTGATCTAAGGGCCAAAAAAATGTGTTTTTTTGGTGTATCATTTTGGTTATCAAATGATATAAACTACCTGATATATAGAGTGGAAGAACATTAATCTCCAAAATGTAGTGATCTATGAGAACATTTCTCCCTACAAAACTCCAACCAACAAGCACGGCTAATTGGGCTCACCACATACTGAACCAAAGGTCATAGAAGACACATACCTAACTGATAATTTAAATAGTGACCCCAACCTTAAAGGATACTGGGATGGACCCTTACAGAGTTGCTGTTGGAAAAGTTTGAAGAAATAGGCGAACTTAATATAATATTTTCAACTGAAATTGAGAGGAAGAAATAAAAAAGACTAATAGAAAGACTTAAATTTTTATTTTGTTAAAATCCTTTAAATACATGAATATATATATAAACATTAATACAATTCTTAACATTCTAAATTCAATAATGATAATTAATTTTAATTTATAAATCATAATTATTTATAAAAACTTAAAAATTTATATTGAAATTTAATTCATGAACCATAACCTAAAAAAATTAAAAGACACATTTATATTCTTAACTCTATTAAAAAGTTCTTAAATTATTATTTTAAACTCTTCAATTAAATTTTCTTAATTTGTAAATTATTATTTTTAACTTTTTAAAAAATAACGAGTTTTCTTAACTTGCAAATTATTATTTCTAACAGTTCGATCAGATGATGTATATGCAAGTTATACATCATCCCTTCCTTCTCCTGATGAAGAAAGAACTCCTGAAACCTTATAACAAGATGATTGCAGGACTGTTTATCTTGAACCTGTAAGAAGATCCAACAAAATTAAAAGATCTCCTCCCTACCTAAAGGACTTTGTATGTCAATAAACCAGTACACCAAATACACATTCACAACCATCTAATTGAGAGAATACTCCTGCAGGTAAGCCCATACTCATATCATCCAGTGCCTCATATGACGGACTCACAAATAAGTAAAAAAATATTGTATTTTCCATCAATTCTCAAAATTAGCCAAGTTCATATCAAGAGGCTTGCAAGGATTCAAGTTGGTAAGTGCCATGAGAACTAAGATTAATGCACTGGATAAAAACAGGACATGGATAATCACTGAGCTACTACCTAATAAAAAAGTTTATATAATGCAAATGAGTGTACAAAGTCAAGTTCAATGTTGATGGCACAGTGGAGAGATTTAAAGTAAGGCTTGTTGCAAAAGGTTTTTTATAAAGTGAATAACTAATTGTATCTGAGTTATCCACATTCATCCTCTAGCAGAATTTTGTGTAGTCAAAACAATTACAATTTTTTTGTAATGAACTATGGAAGAAACTTCACTGCTACATTTACTTATATGACATGAGGACAATAGAGCATCTTAAATATGTGATGGATGGGATAATTCAAAATTAAGGGTCTTGGAGACCTTAAGTAATTCCTTGGGATTGAGGTTGAACGACTCAAGGATGGAATACATATCTGCCAAAAAAACATATGTTTGAACCTGTTGAATGAAAGAGAGATCTTAGGTGCAAAAGCTTTGAAGTTTTCATTGGATCAAAATTTCAAACTGTCAAGGGAAAATGGTGATCTCATTCCCAATAGAACAATATGCAAAAAAACTCATTGGTAATTCGATATGTATAACACTCATAAGATTATATTTATCTTATTCTATTTAAATACTTAGCCAATTTGTGGAGCATCCACGTGATCAACATCTCAATGTTGACTATAATATGCTCAAATACATCAAGGGTACTCCAAGGCAAAGGTTCTTTTTTTTTCTGTGTTGTAATGACAATGATTGAGTTTGCTCAAATGCACGCAGGTTCATCACATGGTACGGTGGCTTTCTTGTATCATCATTGATCTCCTAGAAATCAAAGAAAGAACAAACTATTTCTCGATCATTTATTAAGGCAGAATACCAGAAAATGACAACCATTAACTATGAACTGACTTAGGTAAGATATATGTTGGCAAATTTGAAGATTAACTATAATCCTACACTATGACAATAAAGTCATTATGTATATTGCATCTAACCCAATTTACCATAAAAGAACTAAACATATAGACTTGTATTGTCATTTGATTCGAAGAAAGGCTCAAGATGGGAGCATAGTGATAGAGCATGTTGGGAGTTCACAACAAGTTGCAGATATCCTTACCAACCCCCTGCCAAGTGTCATACTTTACTCATATGTCCAAGATTAGAGTAAAAAGTGTTTACTCTCCATCTTGTGGGGATGAAGTGGGTGCTTTGGGGCTGTCAAAGAATGGAAAACTTGAAGAGTTTGAATGGAGATGAAGTGGATGGCAGAGCCCTGTAAAGGACTGACGTGCATGCGTGTATAGAATTTATATATAAATGATAATGCATAGAATTATTGTTAAGAAAGAGAAGTATATGTGTAAATATGGTTTATGCGTGCAGGTTTTCTCTCTCATATATGTACCTTTGTTTCCTGCTATCTTGAATAACACGAAGAAAAAAAAAAAAAAGAGAACCCCGATTAGGGTTTTCTCAAACCGCCTTTTTTCGTCAAACATTACCTCTGCTTTCAAGAAATATAGCTATCTTCCATACACCAATATTTACCCCAAAAAAATCCTAGATTTGTGGATTGGTAGCGTGACGAACATCATCCGTAAAAATAAAGTATATAATTTCCTCCACTCCCTAATCCTACTAATGATTTGGGACCTCCTTGTCCACATAATGTTAATACACATTATATTTTTTTTCAAAATTGAAGATTTTTAAAAAATTAATGTTCTTTTCTTTAAATCCTGTCTAATCTGTCTTGACCAAATTTTCTATCTCTTTAACATCGATCAAGAAGTGAACAAAATAAGCTAGTTTAGATTCAATCCAAATCAAGAAAAGAACAGTCATGCTTGTGAGTAAAATTTGTCGATTCTACTCAGCATTTGAGTGAAAAACAAACATTCTTTACCCTCAAATAGGACTCCAAATCTCAAACTACCACACTACCCTTCTTTTTTCTTTTTCTAATTCTTCCTACCAGTCATAAGCAAAAATATTTTATATATCATGGCATTGCGCAATTGCCTTTCCAAGAAGCATTATCCCAACCGATCATATTGAAGCAATTTCCCATTCTTAATTTTTTCACTTAATCTCTTTATTACCTAGCATGTAAGTTTCTTTAAATTTGGTTGGTGGTAATTATGAGTGGTAGTTGACTTAAATTAAATCTACTTTTAAAGATTGAAAAAGAAAACTACAAAACCTTCAACGTTACTCAACCCCTTTTCACTCTTCATTTTCCACATTTTTCATCTTCATTCTTCATTTCCATTTTAGATGTAATACCTGGGACTGAAAAATTGGCCGGGATAAATTTTGTTAATTTAGATATGTATAAAAATATATTTTATAAATTAATTTAATAAAATTTTTGTTATATTTGAGAAAAAATAAATTAGGGATGAGATTGAAAATAATTTTAGAAAAAATGGGTAAAAATTTGGATTCTGATGGTGTTTTTAAAAAAAAAAATTAGAAATTAAAGGTCAGAGTGCAAATAAAAAAAATTTGGCCACGTAAGACTATCCCGTCAACAGTCTCGACGAATTGAAACGCACTGCCTCGGTGCCACGCGGGAGGACACGCTGGCGATCCGTGTGCCCCGCAATCGGACAGCCCATAAGTGATCCTGCGCGCGTGGACGGTCCGGATCTGTTTCTCCATTAGGCTCGATCGGACGGTCGAGATTAAATGCGATAAAGGAATCAGAATCGTTTCTCATAAAGTACGATCGGACGGTCGAGATTAAACGCGATAAACAGCACAGATTAATGCGAAATGGGTATAAATATTTCGCATCACACCGAACCCGAACCCTAGCTGCTAGCCTCCCGCCGGAGAAGAAGAACTAGTCGCTGGAGAAGGGAGCCGACCGCCGACCGTTGCCGCACCAGAGCCACTTCTGACCGCCAAAAAAGGTAAAAAAAATTATCCTACCCACTCAAAATTTGATTTCGAGCACCCATGTGGCCATATCGAAGCAAAACAAATGGCGGGTAAGCCAAAAACTGCGAGTAAAGCCCGACAGAGCCACTGCTGGCAAAACTCGCAACCGTCTCCGATGAGCCTCTTCCCATTTCTCGTTCCGTGTGATTTTTCTATCGTTGTGTACATCGTTCTGTTTTCTACAAGTTGACTAAAAAAAAAAACTCCCACCCGCTAAGGTGAACCAGCGGAGCTGTCACACCAGAAATCCCACCACTGGTAGGTTTCTATTTTCTAATTTTTTAAAGCCAATATAGATACTCTAACGTGTTTTTTCACAGTAATATATATAAAGGCGATCGAAACCGACTGAAAATGGACAGGCCAAGGCAAACCGCCACCGCGGGCGGCGGTGCCATCGTTAGAGTACGGCGGTGTCGTCGTCGGAATAAGACGGTGCCATTATACCATAACCCCAAAATTGGCCAAAAAGGATTTTTAACACTGATTTTGAATTTTTGGAGTATTTTTAGGTACGTAAAGCGTATTTTAATTTCCGCACAAAAATTCAAAAAAATCGGGGACCTCCAGTAGGTGTAGTAGAAAGTTCAGTATTTCGAACACCGATTCAGGTGAGGATCTTTTACCCTATTCTCTGTCACAGTAAATTGAGGATTAATAATCGATAATTGTGTGTTTTGCGAAAAAATAGAAAAATCTTAAAAATAATTATAGGTTACTAATAGAGCTAGAACCAGTTAGTTATTTATTTATCTGGTTTAACTGATTGTTGAATTTAAAGTTTTAAATACATGATGATATACTGGAATTGTTAAATAATTCAGTTGTGCTTTCTTGATCTATATATTGTTTATCTTACGTGATTTTTGATTGATTTATAAAATTAGAAATTAATATGCAAACAGAAAATTATTTAGTCATGTGAATTAATGAATGGTTGTCTTACTGGATATCTTGGGAGATGATAGACAGACCGGGTACATAGGGAACCCTACCGTGAACGTTATCTCATACTAGATGGGGTATCGAAAGATGGTATTTTTAGCACTCATAGCGGACGGGGTATGGGACAGCCCGATTCACCCTCATACCAGTTGAGGTATTGAGAGATGGTATTTTTGACGCTCATACCGGACAGGATATGAGGATGGCCGGTTAGTTGACAAGTTTAGATATTGATTCACACGTAATAGGACATCTCTATGGACTCCTAGGGTTACCAGTAAGCAGATAAAAAGAAAAGATTACTATTCTTTCTCACTTGAATATAAGATTATAATATTATTTGAGTTATTATCTCTATAGATCGATTTTGAAAATCTCACAATGGTAAGTATGCAATAAATAATTTTTCTTATAATAAATGAATTTATTTAAATTAAGAGCTTCATTTGTTATTTTTATAATTTTTAGCAACCTTCAGTTTCTATATCAATGAGTAGTGTGATATTCTTACTTGGTTAGTGTAGCTCACCCTTTCATTAACTATTTCAGATCAAGAGGATTAAGATCCAGATTCCGATCAACAAGAGAGTTGTGAATAGTTCACCACCCGAACTCCCTTTAAAAGCTAGTGAAAGTAGTCTTAAGATTCTCAGTTACTTATTTTTCGTTTATTTCTTTGATTTTCTTTTATTCTTTTAGAATGGACATTCTCGTATACCTATTGGGCATTCTAAATTATTGTATAAGGAATGTAAACCCTAATGTTATTATACACTTTTTCATTTAATTTATGATCTTATTTTTTTTTTAAGTTCTGAGTCTTTACAATTGGTATCAGAGCGTGTTCTTCGGAACCACTCCTTACATAAAGACCTAAGAAAATGCCAAAAAAATAAATCATCGCTCGACTATTCCTTGTGAAATCCAAAGTACCTCTCAGAGCACCTCCGATATTTGAAAAAAATGGAGTTTACACACTAAGTCTAAGGTGATATGACTGTGTCAAAGTATGCCCAAATGTTCATAGAGTTTGGTCAGTATTCCCCTGAAAGCATGATGGATGAAGGCAGAAAGGCAAGGAAGTTTGAGTAGGGCTTCCATCCTGAGATTAAACTTCAGTTGTATATGTTCGAGCTTAGTACTTACTCAGTCGTTCTGGCCAAAGTACAGCTAGTGGAGAGGAATCTTCGTACTTTTTCTCCAGCAGTGGGGAACCTCAATCTCCCGATTTTACACCGCATACCAGCACCCACTGCACCTGTTCAGCAAAACAAGAGATCTAAGCTAATGACTCAAGCTCCTCCTCAGATTCCAGTACCAGGATGCAGTAGGACTTGCCAAAACTGTGGCAAGGATCATGGGGACCGACCCTACTATCACTTCAACAATACTTGTCGTATATGTGGGAGTGTCCAGTACTACACGAGAGAGTGTTCGATGAATTAGAACCAGGCCAGACCTTCTATCTAGGGCAGAGCTTATAACCTCACTTAGTAAGATGTAAAAACCAACCCAGACATGATACAGGGCAAACCAAAGAAAAAAATTGTATTCAATAGATTCTGGTAGTCTGAGACTTTTCATATGTATTTTCTAATGAACTACCCGGACTACTAATAGACAGAGAAGTAGAATTCACTATAAATTTTCAGCCAGACACCCAACTTATCTCGGTTGCTCTTTACTGCATGAGCCATGTTGAGATAGAAAAGTTAAAAAAATAGATAAATGAATTGCAGGATAGTGGGTTAATCCGACATAGTATGTTCCTTTGGGGTGCTGGAGTCATATTTATAAAGAAGAGAGATGGGATGTTAAGGTTATATATCGACTATAGGGGACTGAATAAGGTCACAATCAAGAACAAGTACCCCCTCCCCATGATCGATGATCTTTTCGATCAGTTGCAGGGTGCTCAAATCTTCTGCAAAATATATATGAGTTTAGGTTACCATTAAGTAAAGATCAAGACATAAAATATTTTCAAAACATATTTTCGAACCCGGTACGGACACTATGAGTTCCTGGTCATGCCATTTGTACTAATCAATGCACTAGGCATCTTTATAGATTTGATAAACAGGATTTTCAGACAATTCTTAAATCAGTTCATCATTAAAACGGTCAGGTCGAGGCAAACTGCCGCCACGGGGGGCAGTGCCGCCGTGCCGGAACCTCAAAATTGGCTTAAAAGGATTTTTAACACCAATTTTAAATTTTTAGGGTATGTGTAGGTACATGAAATGTGTTTTAATCTCTGAAAAAAATTCAAAAAATTCGGGGACCGCCAATAGTAAAAAGTTTAGTATTTCGGGCATCGATTCGGGTAAGGATCCCTTATCCTATTCTCTATTACGGTAAATTGAATATTAATAATCGAAAATTATGAATTCTGTAAAAAAGTAAAAAAACTCTAAAAATAATTACAGGTTACTAATGGAGCCGAAACCGTTTACTTATTTATTTGTCCTGTTTAACTGATTATTGAATTTATAATTTTAAATACATGATGATATATTTGAATAGTTAAATGATTCAATTGTGCTTCCTTGATGTATATATTACTTGTCTTGCGTGATTTATGGTTGATTTGTGAAATTAGAAATTAATATGCAAACAAAAAATTATTTGGTTATGTGAATTAATGAATTGTTATCTTACTGGATATCCTGAGAGATAGTTGATGGACCGAGTACATAAGGAACCCTACTGTGAATGTTACCTCATACCGGATGGGGTAACGAGAGATAGTATTTTAGGTGCTAATATCGGACGGGGTATGGGGAACTGATTCACTCTCATACCGGATGAGATATCAAGGGATGATATTTTTGGCACTCATACCGGACGGGGTATGGGAACGGCCGGTTAGTTGACAAATTTAGATGTTGATTCAAGCGTAGTGGGCCATCCCTATGGACCTCAGGGATACTAGTAAGCAAATAAAAAAAGAAAGTTATTGTTCTTACTCATTTGAATATGAGATTATAATGTTATTTGAGTTATTGTCTCTATAGGTCGATTTTAAAAATCTCACAATGGTAAGTATGTAATAAATAATTTTTCTTATGATAAATGAATTTATATAAATTAAGAAATTCATTGGTTGTTTTTATGATTTTTACCAACCATCAGTTTCTGTATTAATAAATAGTGTGATATTCTTACTGGACTAGTGTAGCTCATTCTTTCATTAAGTATTTCATATCAAGAGAATCAATAAGATCCAAATCCCGATCAACAAGAGAGTTGTGAATAGTTCACCACCCATACTTTCTTCAAAAGCTAGTGAAGGTCATTCTAGAATGGTCAGTTACTTATTTTTCGTTTGTTCATTCAGAATGGACATTTTCATAATTTTATCGGTCATTCTAAATTATTGTGTAAGAAATATAAATTTTAACGTTATTATACGCTTTCGCATTTAATTTATGACCTTATTTTCTTTTAAGTTCCAAATCTTTATATTAGATCTCCATTTTTTTTTTCATTTTAAAAAAACAAACAAACTTTATGAAATAAAAAATTAAATTTCTTAAAATAAAATATCAGTAAACTTTAGGAAATAAAAATAAAATTAAATAGTAATAAAATAAGATATCACTAAACTTTATGAAAACCGAGAGTTGTTTGCAAAATCTAAGCTCTCATCTCGTATAAAATTTTCAAAGTTGGTCCATTTCTAGTGAACACATGAAGTTGCAAAAGTTAAAAAACTTTAGCTTTTATTAGTCAAGAGTTAAAATTTCCTAAAGTTGACGTATATTTGCAAAACAAAAAAAAAATTATCTTTAACAAATATTAGAATTATCATTGACAAAAAGATATACATTGCCGAAACATTACCAACTTTCAATTTTGATTAATGAAAAAACCGGATTATGCAACAATAATATTCTCATGAAGTTATGATTAAGTATAGTCCTAAGTAATTCGTGAAAAAAGGTTTCATAATAAGTTTGTATCCAATTAGGTCAAAAATAAAGTAAAAAATAACTAAATTTAGCAAAAAATGGAATTTGTTTGAATTTCTTGCGGAATATGGACACGTATCTCACATAGATATTATAAAGTTGGTTCTATGAAGTTACAAAAAAAAAGTCCACTCTAGGAATTTTTGTTACTAAGAAGTTTTGATTCTATAAACTCGATCCATATTCTATAGGATATGACATTTTTTGCGAAACTTAGAATTATGATCTGATAAAAAAATAAATTTGTGGAAAATCATTAACTCTGTGAAATTTGGCCACTGAAAAAAGGTAATTTTGCAATAATAGTCCAATTTTATAAAGTTGAAATTAGACATAGTCTTAAATAAATTTGTTGAAAAATGGATAATGTTAACAAGTTAATTTTAACTAGGTAAGATAAAATATAAAACTAAAAATTATTAAGCTTTGTAGAAAAAATTAGTTATTTGCCGATTTTGGACACTCATCCTATATAATCATGAAGTTCCGGAAGAAAGAGTTTAACTTTCTGATTTCTTGTTTGTTAAAAGTTCTGATTCCGCAACCTTAACCTATACTCCACAGAGCTCTCAGATTATAAACTAATAACTTTCTATTGCAGTTTGAATGTGCAAGAGAAAGAGGTGAATTTGGATGAGGGACAGGAAGAAACATTCTCCAAATATGCCTTTAATTTTGATTTTATACAACTTTTACCACTTGAAGAAAGAAGGAAATTTTGATTTTATGAACAAAAAGAAAAAAAAAAATTGAGGAGAGTTTTGGCTGAAACTTGTTTTTCATTTGTAAAAGAAAAATAAATAAGCTAGTTGGAAACAAGAAAAAACGAGGAAAAAAGGAGATCCTACTTTGTTTTTTGGGTTAGTCTCAGCCATATCATGATTAAGAATATTGAAAGAGATGACTAAGTATAATAACATTGACATATAGAAATAAAAAAAAGAATAGCGATACTGTAATTTTATCTGGTGGTTTTTTGTTTCAAAATCTAATTGTGGGAAGTTGTTTTCCTATTTTTTTTATAGAATGGTCAATCTTTAGAAATAGAATTCACAAATTCTCCTTTTAAGTATAGATAGAAACCACCATATATCTATTTATATATGTGTGTGTGTGTGTATATATGTATCTGGCAAGGCAGTATAAGATTAACTAAACAGTACTACTGCAGCTGCCTGCTGAAATTCTGATACACCGCCAGATCTGGAATTTCAAAAAGCTAAAGAGGATCAGGACGTGCAGATACCTACTTGGCTTTTCCTCTAACGCCGTTCCCGGTCCCTTTTCTCTCGATCCATGGAAAATTAACCAAGAAAACCTATACAGATAATAAGCTCTCTCATTTCTGTTCTCTCTAGGGTTTCTATTATTTAATTACTAGTTTAGCAAACCGCAAAAAGAGCAAGTGGGTAATGACTATCTATACTTTTTAATGGCTTTTCTTGGACTATAATTATCATATATGTACCAAGCAAAACAAACATTGACACATATACATGTACTGGAAGTCAGTAATAATCGACTGCAACTATGTACACCAAAGAAAGATGTGAAGAAGATGGGAAAGAGAGAACTTACTCATGGCTGCCGAACTCAAAGAGTTTACCACGGCTGGAGAAGATGATAAGAGCAATCTCCGCATCACACAGAACAGACAGTTCGTAACCCTTTTTAAGCAAACCATTTCTTCTCTTGGAGAAAGTAACTTGTCGGTTGATCTTGTTCTCTATCCTCTCCAGTACTACTTTCCCTCTCCCCATTCCTCTCATCAATTATTTTCTTTGAATCTTCTTCTGGGGTTTCCTTTTGTAGCCGTGCTGGGTGTTTATTAGTCAAAGTGTGAGCGCATATACACACATTATGAGTATAACAACTAAGGTTAGCTTTCTTGTGATGTAATAACTAATGGGTTTTTACCCAACTTGGCGAAGAAGTTGATTAATTTATAACTTCTATTTTCTTTCTCTCTATCTGTACTCTCTCCCTCGTAAAATTCCTATATTAATCAAAATCAAAATAAGAATTAAAGCAAATGCAGTAACATTTCCAAAGGGGAAAGTAAATAAAACACCAAAATGTGTATTAGGATTATTTGTTTTTACTAAAAGTGGAGACACCAATACAAACATTTTACGTACCCTATCATGTATGTCATTATATATATGAAGGCTTGGTTTTTTTTCGTTTTTACCTCTCCGTTGAAAGTTATTATAAAAAGGTAACTTTCCGTTTCCTTTTTTCCGTGTTTAAAACCAAATCCTCTATTCCCTCTTTCTCTCTCTCTGTTGGATTCCACTTCCAATCATGGAAGCTCTGTGCTCTCTGCTTGTTTATCTCTTCTGAACGGTGCTAGCGACTAGGGATGATGACAATTCTTCTTTCTTTTTTTTTGGGTTTTGATGATAGAGAAGATTGATAAATAGAAGAATGGCCTGTTTTGTGGGTCCCACGTACTTTGTTAACTTTGATGTTGTCATCAATGAAAAAGAGCGCTACGTGTCGAGTTATGTATGGCCAGTCTCAATAAGCTGCCTCTCGCGTCCTTGCTTCGTACAATTAACTGGTTTAGTTTTGTCGCTTTCTTCAGGGCTTCTGGTCATTTTTAAATGACGTAAGTTGAAACGTGTCAGAAGCAGAACGGATGATACAAGTCAAAGTCAGCCAAAGAAACATCCTACGAACTTGTCTAGAGAACATCCCCTTTTTATTCTTATTTTTTATTTATACACGTAAATAAGTTCTTCTTCTAAAAAAGTATACTTAATAGATAATTTTAGTTATCACTTTCCTTATTTCATTTAGATATATTTCATTAATGTTTTATTATATGTTATCATTATTTTAGTTATTATTTATTTTAATATTTATTGAAATCATATGGATGAACATTTTTTTATCAAATTAATATGGTATTACCTTTAAAAAAATCATAATGTCTAAGAATAATAAAAAATCAAGAAGCTCATGAGAGAGCAAGATCACCCCAAATATCGATAAATTATCATTAGTAAGATATGAGTAATTAGATTTCTAAAGTTAGTATTTAAAAATAAAGAAGAGGAAATAAAAGAAAATTTTAAAAATCTAACATCTATTGCTAATATCCCTATTTCGTTGATACCTAAACTAAAACATTCAGTTATTAAAAAATACTTACTGTGATTAAAAAATACTTACTGTTTCCCCCTCAATGTGCACATGTTGAAGTCTCTTGCTAAAAATAATCTCTATACCATATATACGTACCAAGACCTTTGCAATATAACATAGCAAAGAAATGATATTTTCTGTATACATATAAATACAACTTTATTTAGTTATCTCTGTATATCATTTTCAATCTAGTTTAACCATCAAAATACATCGAAACATAAGTATTTATATTAAAAGTACCAAGTGGTGAATGTTGTCATCTTTCTTATTGTAATTGTACTTCTCCATTATGCATACATTTTTTGTCATCATGCTCCAGTTCATTATGTAGTATATATATTTTTTCATTAATAAGACTTTATATCGTTTTTAGTGTGAATGTATTGATTTCTTACCCACTAAATATTATATAAGATTTAGAAAAACTAAACTATATCATGACTAAGATAAAATTTATTCCGATATAACTAACTCATATTTATGGCAAAAAAATATGATTAAACTAATAAACTTTAGCACCTGCAAACAATTGGAGCTATAATAGAAAATTCCCTACTTGATGTATTAATTGGTAATGTAAATAAATAATATTAAGACTGTTTCAAATACAACTAATATTATTTGTAAAATTTATTTAAAAATTCATAATTATCTGAAATTTGAGGTGTTAAAATTTCTTATTTAAATAATAAAAGATTAGCTATTAAAAAAATTTAAATAATATATTGTAATTGTATTAATTTTGATATATTTTAAAATATTTTTACAGTGACAATATCAAAATAATATATTAAATTTAATTATCACTTTGCTAAATAATATATTGTTGAAAGTTAATGTAGAAATTATAAATTATTTTATTTATTAGTTTGAATTAAAATGAGATTTATCTTTAATTGGATTTAGAACATATTTATTTTAAAAAATTTATATTATTAATGAGAGTTTATCTTTTAGAGGATTTAATTTATATTTATCTCTTAGATAATGGTAGATTATTTTTAGAAAATTTGAATTTGATGTAAGTCTATTTAAAGACACTTTATGTTGTTAATTTTAAAGAATTGAAGTCAATAAAAATTTAGGTTTTTCTCATCCTATAAAAATCTCAAAAAAAGGTATCAGAGCCTTTACCTCTTATAAATATGTAAAAAAAATAATATAGAGAGAAGAGCAATGAGTCAAATAAGAAAAGAAAAAATCATGAAGGGAATCTTCATTGCCAAAATGTCAAAGAAGTCTTCATCAACATCAAAAAGAAAAAATTTATGTCATGCAAAGTATGCAAGAAAAATAATCATGATGAAAAATATTGTTGGCATAAAGGTAAATTATAATATTTTTAGTGTAAAAGATTTGGGTATATACAAAAAAAGAAATTGTAAGTTGAAGAACAAACAAACAAATATTGTTGAAGAAGAAGAAGAATAAACTCCTCTTTAAAATGTTAAAATAAGTGCTCCAAAGAATTTTGATGAGAAATGCATCAAATAATTGAAGATTGATAAGAAATACATCAATAATTGGATGTTGGTGAGAAGTGCATCAACAATTGAAGATAAGTGCTTCCAAATATAAATATTAAATATGAAATATTGGAGAGACGTACTCCAAAAAAATAAATTTGATAATTATAATTTCTACATTAAGGGAGAGTATTGAAGATTAATATAGAAATTATAAATTATTTTATTTATTAGTTTAAATTCAAATAGAATTTATCTCTAATTAGATTTAAAATATATTTATTTTATAATAAGTTATTAATGAGAGTTTATCATTTATAAGATTTAATTTATATTTATCTCTTAAATAGTGGTAGAGTATTTTTAAGAAATTTGAATTTGATGTAAATTTATTTAAAGATACTTTAAGTTATGAATTTTAGAGAAGTGAAGTCAATAAAAATTTAGGTTTTCTTCGTCTTGTAAAAATCTCAAAAAAAAATATCAGAGCATTTACCGCTTAAGAGCATATAAAAAAATAATATAGAGAGAAGGACAATGAGAAAAATAGGAAACAAAAACTATGGAGGGAGTCTTCATTAACAAGATGTCAAAGAAGTCTTCATCAACATCAAAAAAATATTTTCACAATGCGAAGTATGCAAGAAAAACAATCATGATGAAAAATGTTGCTGTCATAAAGGTAAATCACAATATTTTTATTGTAAAAAATTTGAGTATATACAAAAAAAAATTGCAAGTTGAAGAATGAGCAAACAAATATTGTTGAAGAAGAAGAAGAAGAAACTCTTCTTTAAAATTTGAAGAGAAGTGCTCCCAAATGATTTTGATGAGAAGTGCATCAAATAATTAAATATTGATAATAAATGCATCAATAATCGAAGGTTGGTGAGAAATACATCAACAATTGAAGAAAAATGCTTCAAACTATAAAAATCAAACAATAAATATTAGAGAAAAGTGCTCTAACAAAATAAATTTGGTGATTATAATTTCTATATTAAGGAAGAGTATTGAAAATTAATGTAGAAATTATAAATTATTTTATTTATTACTTTGAATTCAAATAGGATTTATCTTTAGTTAGATTTAAAATATGTTTATTTTTAAAAATTATGTTACTAGTGGGAGTTTATCTTTTAGAAAATTTGATTTATATTTATTTCTTACATAGTAGTAGATTATTTTTAGAAAATTTAAATTTGATATAAGCCTATTTAAAGGTATTTTAAATTATTAGTTTTGGATAAATAAAGTCAATGAAAATTTAGGCTTTTTTTGTCCAGTAAAAATTTCAAAAAGTGGTATCAGAGCCTTTACTGCTTATGAGTATGTGAAAAGATAATATAAATAGAAGAGCAATTAGGAAAATAAGAAAAAAAATCATAAAAGGAGTCTTCATTGCCAAGATGTCAAAGAAGTCTTCGTCAACATCAAAAAAAAAAAAAATCAACATGCGAAGTATGTAAGAAAAATAATCATGATAAAAAAAGTTGTTGACATAAAAGTAAATCACAATATTTTTATTGTAAAAGATTTGAATATATACAAAAAAAAATGCAAGTTGAAGAATGAACAAACAAATAGTTTTGAAGAAGAAGAAAAAGAAACTCTTTTTCAAAATTTAGAGAGAAGCGCTCCAAAGGATTTTGATGAGAAGTGCATCAAATAATTAAATATTGATGATAAATGCATAAAAAATCGGAGGTTTGTGAGAAGTGCATCAACAATTAAGGAGAAATGCTTTAAAATATA
Organism: Carica papaya; assembly: GCF_054855325.1. NCBI lineage: Eukaryota > Viridiplantae > Streptophyta > Magnoliopsida > Brassicales > Caricaceae > Carica > Carica papaya. Next base: position 8,741,353 of record NC_142317.1, read on the forward strand.
AAGATCAAATAAGAAATATTGGAGAGAAGTGCTCCAATAAAATAAATTTAGTGATTATAATTTCTATATTAAAAGAAAGTATTGAATATTAATGTAAATATTATAAATTATTTTATTTATTAGTTTGAATTCAAATAGAATTTATTTTTAGTTAGATTTAAAACATATTTATTTTTAAAAAATTATATTATTAATGGGAGTTTATATTTCAAGAAATTTGATTTATATTTATCTCTTAGATAGCGGTAGATTATTTTTAGAAAATTTAAATTTAAATGCACTTTAAGTTAATTTTGAAAAAATGAAGTCAATGAAAATTTAGATTTTCTTCATGTTATAAAAATCTCAGCATATATCTCAATTATTGTTTCTAAGCACTGAAATTAAATAAAAAATTACTTAACTTATTAATTATATAATATATATATATATATATACGTATTAATATTAATACTTCTTTATGTAAGGATGATAACGTGCAGGCTCAGGGCGAGAATCATATTCTCCGTGCCATATTCAATTATTCACATCCTGATGGGGATTCTCCGCTAGTATTCAGATTTTTCATTGATTGTTATTCTTTTTTATATTCTATTAAATCAAAATAAATACTTATAATATTTTAAATTCAATGTTATTTTTTTTTTTGAAAAAGTTATTTTTCGTTTCTTAATCATTTATTTGTGATTTATATATTTTTAAAATATATAACTCTATTTTTGATCCATTGAATGAATAAAAAAAGATATTTTAACATCATAATTTTAGCAAGACTTCTAATAATTTGAAATGAAAGGTTTTATATAATTTTTATGTAACTTTGTATTTTTTCTTGGAGGTTCATTGCTAATTTTGTGATTGCCCCCAATTCTCCAACGAGAAACCACATCGCCAAATACAACTGAATCATAAAATATAATACAAAAATTAAAAAATAGATAAAACACAATAGAAGTCATTCATCTCTTGTACAACATGAACATTAATTTACATCATGAGGTAACAAAATTTTGTAGAGTTAAAACTAAATACATACACTATTGGTACAAAGTAGAATATGACAATTCCTACTTGGGCACTACTATCTATTTTTTCTGTAACGGCTCCGAAAAATTCTAAAGAAAATAAATTATAAATTAAGTGCGGAAGCGAAATAAAACGTTAGAGTTTACATTTATTACACAATGACTTAAAGTACCAAGTAGGGCTACAAGAATGACCATTTTGAGAGAAATACGAGAAATTAAAGAAATAACCAGAAAATAAATAAAGTTGACATCCTACTCGCAACCCTCTTGTGGATCGGACTCAGGATCCTGATCCTCTTAATCTGAAATGGTTAATAAAAGAATGAGGTACACTAACCCAGCAAGAATATCACGCTACTCACCGACATAAAAATGAAAGTTGGTAGAAATAATAAAAACAACTAATCGAGCTCTTAATTTAGCAAAATCGTTTATCATAAATAAAATTATTTACCGTCTACCTACCGTAACGAGATTTACAAAATAACTTATAGATATAAGAACATAACACATTTCATAATTTTATATGCAATTGGTTGGAACAACAATTTTCTCTTTTATCAGCCTATTGGTATCTATGGAGATTCATAGGGATGTCCCCACAATGCGTGAATTCTTTCCTTTAACATTTTCAATTAACGAGTCGTCCCCATACCCCGTCCGATATGAGCGCCAAATTACTAAACTTCAATACCCTGTCCGGTATGAGGGTGAAACAGGTCCTCCCCATACCCCGTCTAGTATGAGCGCCAAATTACCAAGTTTCGATACCCCGTCCGGTATGAGGCAACGTTCATGGTAGGGTTCTTTATGTACTCGGTCTGTTCACCATCTCATAAGATATCTAGTAAGGCTACCATTTCATCATTCACTTAATCACATTGTTTTTCGTTTACCATTAATCTCTAGTTTTCCAATTTAACCGTAATCACATAAAACAAACAATACATGCATTTAAAACTATAAAATCGATCAATCAGATACTATCATGCATTTAAATTATAAAATCAATCAACAGAATCAATAGTGAATAATTTTCGGTTCTAACTTCATTAACAACCCATAATTAATTATGAATATTGTGTAAATTGCACAAAATATCGTATTATTGTTAATTTGACTTCAATTCCATAACAGAGAATAGGGTGATGGATTCTTATTCAAATTGATACCCGAAATGCTGAACTTGTTGACTGCGCTTACTAGCGGTCCTCGGGTTCCCTAAATTTTTTTTTGGGATTAAAACGCACTACAAATATCTACAAATATCCCAAAAAACTCAAAATCGGTGTCAGGACTCCTTTTTGGCTAATTCTGAAATTCCGGCACGGCGACGCGGCTGCCTCCCGCAGTGACGGTTTGCCTCAAGTCGACTGTTTTTGGCCATTTTTGATCGAATTCGGCCGGTTTTGCATCAATTCCTGTAAGAAAACACATTAAGGAGCCTCGGTTGGTCCCAAAAAATAAAAAATCAAAACTTACCGGTGGAGTTCTCCGGTGCGGCGACTCCGTTGGCTCACCTTTACGGTTGGGTATTTTGCTTCTGTTAATCTATAGAAAAGAAAACGATGATTATAATGGTGGAAGAATTATACAGAACGGGAATCGGGAATGGCCTCCTCGGAGGCGATTTTTGTAATTTTTCGTGGCAGCACCGCTGGGTTTTGCCTACAGTTTCTGACCAATCTGCCAGTCTTTTTGCTTTAATTTGGCCATGGAAGTGTTTAAAATTAAATTCCAAGCAAATGAAGAAATTTTTACCTCTTTTGGCGGTCGGAAATGGCTCCGGCGCGGCGGGGGATGGCGGTTACAGGTGGCGGCGGCTTCCCTTCCTGGCGACTGGGTCTCTTCTCCTACGAGGGTGTCTAGCGGCTAGGGCTAGGGTTTGGTGTGAAGAGAGTTTTTTATATTCATCCCTTTTTAATCTAGGTCATCCATCATGTTTGATCTGGGCTGTACAATCATGATTAAATAGGGAGTGAATCTGGACTGTTCATCACGATCTGATCTGGGCAGTTCGATTGTATTTAAATAGGAAGTGAATTTGTACCGTTGATCGCATTTAAATCTGACCGTCTGATCGCGTTTGGGGAGGGAACGCATCCGGACCATTTGTGCGCACAGGAGCGAATCTGGGTCGTTCGATCGTGGGCACGCGGATCGCCTGCGTGGCACCGCGTCAACATCTCTTGACACGTGGCACGTTCTGGTTCGTCGAGGTTGCTGACTGAGCATTCTACGCGACACAAATTTTTCAAATTGTATTTTGACCCATGATTTTCGATTTTTCTTTAAAAAATACATCCAAAACCCAAATTTTCACTCCTTTTTTTCAAAATTATTTTCAATTTCATCTTACACTTATTTTTCTTCATTTTTATATTAAATTAAAATTACATTAAAATTAATTTGAATATTATATTTTTAATTTAAAAAAAATTAAAATTAAATAGATTGAATAATTTTTGTAACGGCTCCGAAAATTTAAAATAAAATATGTGTATTAAAAAGGTCAAATGCAGAAGCGTAATAAAATTTTTGATTAAAACCAAAAACGTGCTCAAAGTTTAAAAGAACAAACTAACTAAAAGAGAAACTCGAAAGTAAAAGCTATAAATATAACAACGGAGTCTTTAGGCGTCCCCTTCGCCGTCTTCCTGCGGAACGGGCTCGGGAACAATGTCTTCCTGATCTGAAATGATTAAATAAGGAATGAGCTACACCAGCCCAGTAAAGACATCACACTATCTCACCGTCACGGAGGTAAAGGTGGGTAGAAAATACAAAAAGACCAATGGAGCATAATTTACAACAAATCCTTTTATCAATAAAAAAATCCTTTACTATCCACTTACCTCGGTGAAATTCATAAAACAATATACGAAATCAATAACATTATCATCATCATGAAATCATATGAGCTGTATAACATAATACTTATCACACCTTTTGCAATTCAATCATTACACAACATATTTTTCCTCATTTACTAGCCTACTAGTATCCATGGGGATCCATAGGGGTCCCGCTACCCGTGAACCCTTAACACTTGTAATCAGATTCCAGGGCCGTCCCCATACCCCGTCCGGTATGGGCGCCAAAACTATAAACCTCAATACCCCGTCCGGTATGAGGGTGAAACGGGTCGTCCCCATACTCCGTCCGGTATGGGCGCCAAAACACATAAGGTCTCCATACCCCGTCCGGTATGAGAGACCACAATCCCGGTAGGGTTTCCTACGGACCCGGTCCGTCCACCATCTCCCAGGATATCTGGTTAGGCTGACCACATTATGCAATTATCAATTTACATAACCTTTCATTCCCCTTTTCCCCAGTCAGCATCATCAATTCGCACACAAACAAGCAAACCAGTAATTTATGCCAAACAAGACAACATACAACATCGGGTTCTCAGTCATTCAACCCATAATAAATAAAACAGTAAAGTATGCACATGAAACTATGAAATGAAAACATCAGATCTCATACTGCATTTAAAACCGTAAAATAGGCCAAACAACAAATAACCGACAAACACACCAGACTCGGGCTCCATTAGCGACCTTAAATAATTTCACACATCTGTTGATTCATGAAATACCGTTTTATCATTTATTGAACTTTAATACCATGATAGGAAAAAGGGTGAGGGGTCCTTACTTGTTTCGGGGTCCGAATACGGCTCTACAGTGCGCCTACAGGCTGTCCCTAATTTTTTCTTAATTTTTTTCGGAGAACTGAAACGCACTACTGGTACCTGTACGTGTCCTAAAAAAATCTCAAATTAGACCCAGGGCCCCTTTCGGCCAATATCACAATTCCGGCACGGCGGCTCCGCCGTGCTCCGGCGACGCGGCGGCGATTCACCTCGGGTTGGCCGTTTCCGGCCGAATTCGGCCACACTCGCATCGGTCCCTACGATAAAACAACCCTAGGGCCCTCGGGGGGCCAAAAAATTATGAAAAACCGAAGCTTACCGGCGGCGGTGCTCTCGGGTGCGACGGCTCTCCAGCGAGGTTCGTGTTTTGGTGATTTGGCTCCGATAAACCTGTAGAGAAAGGAATGGTGATCACGGTGATATAAAAATTGTATCAAACGGAGGCCGGGAAGGGCCTCATCGGAGGCAAAAATCGAGGAGGGGCGCGGCGGCGCCGCTGGGTTTCGGCCATGTTTTCCGGCCGTTTGGCCGAGATTTTAGCTCTGATTTGGCCACAAGGGAACTCAGCATTGAAAAACGAGCTGGGGGTATGAAATTTACCTCGATCAGCGGTCGGAAAACTCCCCGGTGCGGCGGCGGGTGGCGGCGGCCGGCTCCTCCGGCGTCTGGTTCGTCTTCTCCGGCGAGGGCAGGCGGCTAGGGTTTTTGTGGTCAGGTGTGGGGATTTTATTTATACCCTTTTGTCTTTTAATCACAGCCGCCCATTTTGATTAAATCTGGGCCGTTCGTACTTGATTGAATCTGGGCCATCCGTGCGCGTGCATCTGGGCCGTCCGTGCGCGCGGGGACGCATCTGGGCCGTACGATCGCGCGCATGCGGATCGCCCATGTGGCCCGTTCCCAGGTCAACATGCCGGTCCAGGTTGGCCAGGGCTGCTGACTGGGCCGCTGACGTGGCTACTGACGTGGCGCTGACGGGCACAATTTTTCTAAATTGCGTTTTGACCCCTGGTTTCCGATTTTCTTTTCAAAAATACCCCCAGAATCCTAATTTTCACCCCTTTTTCTCAAAATCAATTTCAATTAAATCTAAATAATATTTTTACTCCATTTTATCATTATTTTTATTTTTATTAAAAAAGTTAAATTAAATTAAATAAATCAATTAAAATAATAAAATTATAAAATAAACTAAATAAAATAAATTAAAAATTAATAATAATAATAATAAAAATGATAAAATTAATGGGTGTTACAACTCTCCCCCCCTTAAAGAAATTTGGTTCCCCAAATTTGCCTATTACTCTTGGTCGAACAAATGGGGATACTGGGCTCTAAATTCTGATTCCAGTTCCCAAGTAGCCTCCCTGGGCGTGTGGTTCTGCCACACGACCTTTACAAATGATATTTTTTGGTTGCAGAGTATTCTGCTCTCTCGGTCCGTGATACCGACCGGTACTTCTTAATAAGACAAGTCCTCTTGGAGTGGAAGCGGTTCATGAGCCAAGACATGAGAAGGGTCCGGGTTGTACTTACGTAGCATAGATACGTGAAACACTTTGTGAACTCGGGAGAGCTCGGGAGGCAGTGCTAGTCTGTAGGCAGCGGTACCAATCTTGTCTAAGATTTCAAAGGGTCCAATATATAGGGGATTTAATTTTTTCCTCCTGTCGAACCTACTAATTCCCTTGAAAGGAGTGACCTTAAGAAACACACGGTCGCCTTTCTCAAACGCTAGGTCTCTCCTCCGGATATCTGCATAACTCTTCTGCCTACTCTGAGCTGTCTGAATATTCTTCTTGATTTTAACTATCTTGGACGTGGTCTCCTCTACCAACTCCGAGCCGAACAATCTTCTATCATCCACTTCCTCCCAACAAATCGGTGACCTGCACGGGCGCCCATATAGCGCCTCATATGGAGCCATGCCGATACTTGCTTGGTAGCTGTTGTTGTAGGCAAACTCTATCAGGGGTAGATGGTCGTCCCAATGGCCCCCGAAGTCAAGGACACAAGCTCGGAGCATATCCTCAAGCGTACGAATTGTCCTCTCTGATTGTCCATCAGTCTGGGGGTGGAAGGCAGTACTAAGAGACAGCTTTGTTCCCATAGTTTCCTGGAAGCTACTCCAAAACTGAGAGGTGAACCTGGGATCCCTGTCGGACACTACTGTTACTGGAACCCCATGCAATCTGACTATCTCCCGGATATACATCCTTGCCAACTTGTCCAATGAATCGGTCATCCTGATGGCTAGGAAGTGGGAAGACTTGGTAAGTCGGTCAATGATTACCCATATGGCATCGTGTCCTGAACGCGCCTTGGGTAGCCCCGATACGAAGTCCAGGGTGATATGTTCCCACTTCCATTCCGGGATCGGTAAAGGCTGAAGTAACCCACCTGGGCGCTGATGCTCTGCTTTGACCTGCTGACATACCAAACATTTAGATACAAAGTCGGCTATGTCTTTCTTCATCCCATGCCACCAAAACCGGGGTCGCATGCTTTGGTATATTTTGGTGCTTCCTGGATGCATGGCAAACTTCGAGCCATGGGACTCTATCATGATGTCCATTTTTAACTCACTGTCATCTGGGAAACACACCCTGTCTTGAAAACGAAGTAGTCCATCGGTAGATATTCGAAATTCTGAGCTCCCTCCCTGTTCTACATCCTTCTTGCGGGCTACCAGGGCGGGGTCAGCTGTCTGGGCTTCCCTTATCCTCTGAATTAACTCGGGCTGGACTGTCAGGCGGCCCAAACATGTGACTCTCTTCAGATCATGAAGTCGAACCTGTTGTGTGGCCCCAATTGGTCTGCATTCTGAAACCATCAAATGGGCTAAGATACCTGCACTTTTCCTGCTGAGGGCATCTGCTACTACGTTGCCCTTACCCGGATGGTATAAGATGTCACAATCATAGTCCTTAAGGAGTTCCATCCACCTTCTCTGACGCATGTTGAGATCCTTCTAAGTGAATATGTGTTTCAAACTCTTGTGATCGGTATAGATCTGAAAGGTCTCTCCGTACAAATAATGGCACCAGGTTTTCAAGGCATGAATGATTGCGGCAAGTTCTAAATCATGGGTGGGATAGTTCTTCTCATGATTCTTTAACTGTCTGGACCCGTATGCTATAACCTTTCCATGCTGCATCAGGACACAACCCAGACCCAGATAGGAGACATCACTATAAACTGTATATCCTCCCGATCCACTCGGTAAGGCTAGCACGGGTGTAGTGGTCAGCCGCTTCTTTAATTCTGAAAAACTTCTTTCGCAGTCTTCATTCCACTCGAACTTGGCATTCTTCTTTGTGAGTCGAGTTAGAGGAGCTACTAGACTGGAGAATCCTTCAACGAACCTGCGGTAATAACCTGCCATTCCCAGGAAGCTACGGATTTCCTTAACTGATGTCACTTTCTCCCAACCAAGTACCGCTTCAACCTTTTCAGGATTCACTGATACCCCTTCCTTCGATATGATGTGTCCTAGGAAGGCAGTCTGCTCAAGCCAGAATTCACACTTACTTAACTTCGCATATAGCCTCTTGTTTATAAGGACCTGCAAAACTTGGGTCAGATGGTGAGCATGCTCTTCTCTGCTTTTTGAGTATACTAAGATATCATCGATGAACACGATGACAAACTGATCCAAGAACTCTCTGAAAACTCTGTTCATCAGATCCATAAAGATTGTTGGGGCATTGGTTAGCCCGAATGGCATGACCAGGAACTCATAGTGTCCGTACCTGGTTCGGAAAGCCGTCTTGGGGATGTTTTCTGTTCTTATCTTTACCTGATCGTAGATATATTTTAGAAAAGACCTGTGCACCCTGCAACTGATCGAAAAGGTCATCAATCCGGGGAAGAGGATATTTGTTCTTAATTGTTACCTTGTTTATCCCTCTGTAATCAATGCACAGTCTCAACGTTCCATCTCCCTTCCTTGCAAAAGTAACTCCGGCACCCCAAAGGGAAACGATGTGTCTAATGAAACCACTGTCTTGTAACTCAGTGATATGTTTCCTTAGTTCTTCCATCTCAATGCGGCTCATTCGGTAAGGAGCAACCGAGATGGGCTGGGTACCTGGCTGTAAGTCTATGGTGAACTCGACCTCTCTGTCCACTGGTAGACCGGGCAGTTCATCCGGAAATATGTCTGGAAAGTCACGGACTACTGGAATCTCTTGGGCTTACCTAGTTAGAGGAAATACAAGATTAAAGCACTGGAAATTAAGAAAACTTGCCATCAGGGAAAACCAGTACTGAATGATTTTATTAACTTATAAATGGCTCCTCGTTGGGAGGATTAAATACAATCTTTTTGTTAAAGTAGTCTATGGTGGCGTGATACGCTGCTAGCCAATCCATTCCTAGGATTACATCAAAATCCCCCGTGTCTAACCCTATCAGGTCTACCCTCAGTTTTTTATCTGCTATCTCCACGGCACATGCCCTGTAGATAACCTCTCCTAGCAATGTCTCCCCCCCAGCAGTAGATACAAGCAACAATGAATCAAGTCTATCAGGTGATACACAAATTTTGGAAGCAAGAACATGTGAAACAAAAGAATGTGATGCACCAGTGTCAAACAAAACATGAGCAATGTGGCCAGATATAGTATACATACTATGTACCACGTCCGGGTCTGCGTCGGCGTCCTTCTTGGTAAGGTTGTAAATTTTGCCCTGGATTGGAGGCCTTCTTTGATTCTGGTTCCTCGGGCATTCCCTTGCATAGTGCTGGGCACTGCCGCATATGCGACAGGTGTTGCTGAGGCAGTAGCAAGGTCGGTCCCCGTGATCCCTGCCGTAGTGCTGGCAGATCTACCCACGTACTGCCCCCGTAGCCTGAGGAGGGGCCTGGATGGCGGGTCTGGGCCTCTTACTGGGTTGGACAGGCGCGGTAGGTGCTGGCCTGCGAAGCGGAGCTGAGGGTCGGGAACTCCCTGCTAGCTGAGGGTGGGTGTCGAAGCTCCTTTCTATGATCTGCGCCTTTGCTAGGACTGCTGAATATGTCTCGAGCTCCATTACCAGTAAGTGCTGTATGATCTCTAGGCGGAGACCCCACTGGAATTTTTAGCCTTTCGGCCCTCATCCATCAATGTCTCCGGGGCATATCGGCCCAGCTCCAGGAACTTACGGGCATACTCCGACACTGTCATGTTTCCCTAGACTAATTGAGCAAACTCCATTTCCTTCAGGTGTGGGATGTGTTTAGGGAGATACTCCGCGTGGAAGGCCGCTAAGAACTGCTCCCAAGTAGCTAGTGTAGGCAGGGTGGTCCGTTTGAGCTCCCACCAGCGTACTGCTTCCCCTACCAGCATGTAGGAGGCAATGGCAGCCCTCTGCTCAGGAACTACTCCCAAGGTCTTGAAAGCTCTCTTAGTCTCTGCCAGCCACTATTGGGCCTCTTCAAAAGAGGATCCCCCTGCAAAAGTAGAAGGGTCCAGTCTTATGTACCTCTTTATGAAGCCGGGGTCGATCAAGGAATGAGCGGGATCCCGGGGTAAAGGGACTGGGGCCGGCTGAGGGTGAACTGGGGGGCCCTGTGGTGGCACTTGCTGATGTGGTGGGGGTACTGGAATGTGCTGTGGCGTGCCTGGTGGTACCGTGGCTGTGGTACCGGGTCGTACCGCGGCTGTGGTACCGGGTCGTACCGCGGCTGTGGTGCCGGGTCGTACCACGGCTGTGGTGTCAGGTCGTACCGCGGCTGTGGTGCCGGGTGGTACTGTGGAGGAGCAGGCTCCTGCCGGGGTGGCTCAGGATCAGCCTGCTGTAGCGAGGGCTCAACCTGCGATAGCGGAGGAGGTCCGGGTAACTCCCTTCTCTCCTCTCACCTTTGCTGGGTAGCTATGAGAGCTTCCACCATCTCAAATAGTCTGTCTAAATCCTCCCGAAGCGAATTATCTTGGGCTGCTCGGTTTAGTGGGGACCTTCCTCTCCTCATTTCCGTGATCCTGCATTAACAAGGAATGGTTGAGTAACGATCTATCGGTGAGTATTTCTCTAAGGCACTATTGTGTAAGGGATGGGTCCGAGGAAACGCGGCTCTGATACCAACTGTAACGGCCCCGAAAATTTAAAATGAAATATGTGTATTAAAAATGTCAAATGCGGAAGCGTAATAAAAATTTTGATTAACATCTCTTACACTAAAACCAAAAACGTGCTCAAAGTATAAAAGAACAAACTAACTAAAAGAGAAACTCGAAAGTAAAAGCTATAAATATAACTACGGAGTCTTTAGGCGTCCCCTTCGCTGTCTTCCTACGGAACGGGCTCGGGAACAATGTCTTTCTGATCTGAAATGATTAAATAAGGAATGAGCTACATTAGCCCAGTAAAGACATCACACTATCTCACCGTCACGGAGGTAAATGTGGGTAGAAAATACAAAAAGACCAATGGAGCATAATTTACAACAAATCCTTTTATCAATAATAAAATCCTTTACTATCCACTTACCTCGGTGAAATTCATAAAACAATATACGAAAGCAATAACATTATCATCATCATGAAATCATATGAGCTGTATAACATAATACTTATTACGCCTTTTGTAATTCAATCATTACACAACATATTTTTCCTCATTTACTAGCCTACTAGTATCCATGGGGATCCATAGGGGTCCCGCTACCTGTGAACCCTTAACACTTGTAATCAGATTCCAGGGCCGTCCCCATACCCCGTCCGGTATGGGCGCCAAAACTATAAACCTCAATACTCCGTCTGGTATGATGGTGAAACGGGCCGTCCCCATACCCCGTCCAGTATGGGCGCCAAAACACATAAGGTCTCCATACCCCGTCCGGTATGAGAGACCACAATCCCGGTAGGGTTTCCTACGGACCCGATCCGTCCACCATCTCCCAGGATATTTAGTCAGGCTGACCACATTATGCAATTATCAATTTACATAACCTTTCATTCCCTTTTTTCCCAGTCAGCATCATCAATTTGCACACAACAAAGCAAACCAGTAATTTATGCCAAACAAGACAACATACAACATCGGGTTCTCAGTCATTCAACCCATAATCAATAAAACAGTAAAGTATGCACACGAAACTATGAAATGAAAACATCAGACCTCATACTACATTTAAAACCGTAAAATAGGCCAAACAACAGCTAACCGACAAACACACCAGACTCGGGCTCCATTAGCGACCTTAAACAATTTCACACATCTGTTGATTCATGAAATACCTTTTTATCATTTATTGAACTTTAATACCGTGATAGGAAATAGGGTGAGAGGTCCTTACTTGTTTCGGGGTCCGAATACGGCTCTACAGTGCGCCTACAGGCTGTTCCTAATTTTTCCTGAATTTTTCCCAGGGAACTGAAACGCACTACTGGTACCTGCACGTGTCCCAAAAAATTCCAAATTAGACCCAGGGCCCATTTCGGCCAATATCGCAATTCCGGCACGGCGGCTCCGCCGTGCTCCGGCGACGGCGCCACTGCTTGCAGCGGCGATTCGCCTCGGGTTGGTCGTTTCCGGCCGAATTCGGCTACACTCGCATCGGTCCCTGCGATAAAACAACCCTAGGGCCCTCGGGGGGCCAAAAAATTACGAAAAATCGAAGCTTACCGGCAGCGGTGCTCTCGGGTGCGGCGGCTCTCCGGCGAGGTTCGTGTTTTGGTGATTTGGCTCCAATCAACCTATAGAGAAAGGAATGGTGATGATGGTGATATAAAAATTGTATCAAATGGAGGCCGGGAAAGGCCTCATCGGAGGCAAAAATCGAGGAGGGGCGTGGCGGCGCCGCTGGGTTTCGCCGTATTTTATGGCCGTTTGGCCGGGATTTTGGCTCCGATTTGGCCACAGGGGAACTCAGCATTGAAAAACGAGCCGGGGGTATGAAATTTACCTCGATCGGCGGCCGGAAAACTCCCCAATGCGGCGGCGGGTGGCGGCGGCCGGCTCCTTCGGCGTCTGGTTCGTCTTCTCCGGCGAGGGCAGGCGGCTAGGGTTTTTGTGGTCAGGTGTGGGGGTTTTATTTATACCATTTTGCCTTTTAATCACAATCGTCCATTTTGATTAAATCTGGGCCGTTCGTACTTGATTGAATATGGGCCGTCCGTGCACTTGCAACTGGGCCGTCCGTGCGCGTGCATCTGGGCCGTCCGTGCGCACGCTTGATCTGGGCCGTCCATGCGCACGCTTGATCTGGGCCGTCCGTGCGCGTGGGGACGCATCTGGGCCGTCCGATCGCGCGCACAAGGATCGCCCACGTGACCCGTTCCCGAGTCGACGTGGTTTTGCCACGCGGCAGGTCCTGGTTGGCCAGGGCTGCTGACTGGGCCGCTGACGTGGCTGCTGATGTGGCGCTGACGGGACACAATTTTTTTTAATTGCGTTTTGACCCCCGGTTTCCGATTTTCTTTTCAAAAATACCCCCAGAATCCTAACTTTCACTCTTTTTTTCCAAAATCAATTTCAATTAAATCCAAATAATATTTTTACTCAATTTTATCATTATTACTATTTTTATTTTTATTAAAATAAATTAATTAAATTAAATAAATCAATTAAAATAATAAAATTATAAAATAAACTAAATAAAATAAATTAAAAATTAATAATAATAATAATAAAAATGATAAAATTAATGAGTGTTACAATTTTAATGCGCTCAATAAGTATAAAAAGTAACCAAGCTTTATTTTTAAATATATAATTCATTTTGGCCCTTTCTTATTATAAAATGGTCCAAAAAGTTTAATTTTTATTGTTTAGGCCTTCAAAAACTTTAATTTTATAAATTTTGATTTAATTTAATTCATAAATTCTTTTTTACGTATTTATTTAAATTTGCAGGTGTGACAAATTTACTTCAGAATTTATCGAACTAATTATGTATAATATATTGTGTAAAAACATTTTGATTCCCATCCTCCTTCATATTTCCCAAAAAAATAAAACAATGCAAATGTTTTCTTCATTTAATATACTTTTAACAAAAGACAATAAATTACAGTGAACTAAATAGAAAAGGTATTTATATTTATTTACCATACTTTCAACAGTTTCTTTTTTCATTTAACACCTTTCAATATACAATCGGCTTTTTATGCAATTCTAAGGTAGATATATTTATTTAATATACTTTTAATAAAAGACAATAAAAATAATTTTTAATATCAAATCATGTTTTAATAATTATGTAGCATGGAAGCCCATGATGAAAGGGAGGAAAAATATTTGTTCCAAATCAAAATTGCGACAGCCTCGTTTCCTTGGCAGGAAATGGGAGTATCAAACCTAAACTACAAATAAACAATATCTAGCATTTAAAGAATTTCTCAAGCTTCAGAGTTCACATATATACATATATCACCTGCAATCTCCCCAGTATATAGCCAGATCGCAGGGGGTCAACCTGTGTCAATACAACCAACCAAACTCTCATCCTGCATGTCTATCCTTGTTACAATGTGTCACTTCTCTTTAAACCTCCAAAACATCAACTATCAAACTTATACAAGTGAGTATCAATGTGAAAGGAAAGAAAAGAAATAGTCTTCATTCCAACTAGTGATCCTTAGTGTTCTTCTTGCCTTAAATGTCAGATTCTTGTGTTATTGGATCCTGTACCGGAGATTGATTTTCCTGCTCTGTAAAAAATACAATAAAAAGGGGGTGAGTTAACAATTCAATAAAAATTATTTACTACCCTTTTCTATACCGATAACCAGTACGATTCCTACCATCATCCATATTCTAATATAGATTATATCTAGTATTCTCCACAATATAATTCAGTTTTTAGGCATTCTAACTTCAATATAGTGACCTATATTCAGCACACATATATTACCCTCTTTTCGTTCCTATATTTGATTTTCATCTCTAGTATTTTTCTTTCGATTTCGTCAGTGTATCATACTGTTCACATCCAATACTAAGAAAGAAAAAGAATAAATCGGTAACTTCCCGAATACGTAAACACAAACCCCAAATACACATCAGCACATATCATTCGGTACCACCACCAGCCAGGGCTTACACTCAGCTAATACAACCATACACAAATCTCGCCCTGCTGTGGACTTAGTACCATACGTTATTGTATACACTCTTGCATATTCACCTCTCAACCGAAATCGCCACACACCCACCCACCCACCTATGTCAAGAGTACAATAATAATGGTCACAATTGTACCATTTCTAGTACAAGGAAACTTGAAAACATATAATAACACTCATACCTCAACTCGTATGATGCGTATTGCCATAAATCATCCATCTATCACACATGAAAGTAGTACTAAACTCATCTCAACATTAATTCGGTCACTCACACACCCTTCTCTCAATGGTAACTGATTGAACGGTATATTCATCAACTTTGCACATTGTAATATAATTCAACAACATATCACAGCCCTTTCCTTTCGTTTTTTTTAACAGATCCTGTCGTCATTTATTCTCCTCTTTAACTCACACATGTTTCCCTATTTCCTCTCTTGTCTATTTTTTTTATTATTAAAACTAAATTGTTTTCCCCTGATTTGCTATGCTGTCTATATTATTATTTTTTGTTCCCATACAGACCAATCCTCTAAATTCTATAATTTGCTCCCCAGCGTATGCACACCAGTATGTATATATCTACACATATATAATTATTTTTCTGTTATTTCCCTTGTTGCCTAATTTTTGTTTTTATATTTCATCCCTTGCGAATGCACACCATTATATATATACATATATATAATTATTTTTCTGCTATTCCCCTTGTTGCCTAATTTTGTTTTTATATTTCCTCCCCATGCGTATGCACACCAGTATATATATCTACACATACATAATTATTTTTCTGCTATTCCCCTTGTTGCCTAATTTTTGTTTTTATATTTCCTCCCATGCGTATGAACCCCAGTATATATATACACACATTTATAATTATTTTTCTATTATTCCACTTGTTGCCTAATTTTGTTTTTATATTTCCTCCCCTGCGTATGCACACCAGTATATATATATATATACACACATAATTATTTTTCTGATATTCCCCTTGTTGCCTAATTTTGTTTTTATTTCTTTTTTTTATAATTTCCTCATCTATACAATGCCCAGTACCCTTCACTAATTTACCTTGAAATTTCCAGGATGCTATTATAATTTAATTGGCTAAATTTTTAAATCCTTACCTGCTCTGTTGTGTTGCATTTTAGTGTTTCTATCCTACAATCATTCTCTCATCAGGATCTCAACCCCTTATTTTACTCAAACAAGTCCCCAATATGATACTTCCCAGATACGAAATTTTCATATAATTCATCAGACCTGATGTATCTCTCTTGCATATCAGTTTAGGTGCCTAAACTAGATTTCCAACATTGGTGCTCATTGTTCAATTGATGCAGAAATTACATACTCAGGTTTATACCTAATCTTAAAACTATTTTACCATTCATTTCAGGATCTACAACTACCCATCAGAGGACATTAATAAACCTTCCTCAATACTAATTTAAACCAAAAATCAGGTGTATTACATCATTGTTCATGCCTTCAGCTAAAATAGAAAATTATTCAACCCATTTTTCACTCATATTTGAGGTCCGTAAGAAATGAAAAACCTCTATAGATTTGTATTCTAAGTGCACTAATTATCGAGATAGAGTAAGGTGGTAAATAATCCTTACCTCTTTGACAAAAGGTGATGCGGGTAGTCTCGGTGTGGGGATCTTCCTAAGCTGAAATCGGTACCAACACATGATTTAGTTTCTGATACACGTTACTTCAGAAAAGAAATGAAATGAGGTTCCACTGTCGAACTCAAAGAGAGTGAGGAAGGCTTTACCTACATCCTTGTTTGTACGGCGTTGACACTGTTTTCGACCACCAATTTCCTTCGTCCTAAGCTTCTTTCTTCTTCTCTTCTTCTTCTTCGGTCACCACCGAATTTGGGAGTGGGGTTTTTTTTTATTTTTTCATCGAGCTGCAACCCATCTTCTATTTAACCCCACAACAAATAAATCCTGCCCCTTCAATTTTTAAGGTTAAGTGCTGGCGGTCGGATGTGGTGTTATGCAGGCCAACACCATCCGATCTACCACATCGATTCTCTATGGCGCAATTAGGCCCGTTGGTTGCTGTGACGGAGCTTTATGAAGTTTTAAAGAGTATGTGGCATCATACGATTGGTTGAATAACCTATTCACTGGTGAGGTGGCCCATTTTATTTAAATTGCAATTAAACCAATGTAAATTAATACATTTTTCATCTATGGCCCTTTTTAAATTATACTATTTTCTCCCCTGACTAGACTTCTATTTCAAATATGTCCCTACTTTCTAATTAACAAAATTCTGGTTTATACTTTATGGAAAAAGATAAGAGCAATTTGTTAGCATAAGATAAAATGAATCATTTATTTTATTAAATTCATATTGGGTCCTTACTAAAAACATATAAATATTTAAATAAACAAGAGATCAAAATTATGTATATTTCTCAAAAATCAAAAGGATAGATGATTTTTATATGACTTAAACTAAAAACAATTCAAATACAAAAATATATGTTAAAAGTATATTGTATTAGTGTTAATTTTTTTTTAATTTTACCTTCAATATATCAGCTTACTGCTAAGCAATTTAAATTTGTAAATTAAGTTTACAATTCAATTTCTTTCAAGCCGAACAATGAGACTTTTAATTTCTGAATTTTTTATGTTTAATATTTATTACTTATTTTTTTAAAGAAAATGAATAAATATTCATTAATATTATATCAAAGATTCATCATAACACCATAAACAAAATTTACACGGAAAAAAAATAATAGTATAAAATCTGTTGAGAGGAAAGAGTGCATGCAATTGTAACTCAAGTAAGTACTATCCAAACATGAAGAATCTTACTTGATTTTTCGAGTCATAAACTAATAAAAATTTTATAACACAAATTAAAGAAGTCATATAAAATGTAATAAAAAAACATAATGTTGTAAAACTAAATCATCTTAAACACAATAAGAGCACCAAGCTTAATAGATTTGTATGATAATAAAGCCCTTACATTTTTTTCTAGCAATTGATAAGAGCTCAACACTAACTACCCCCTCTAATATGTCCTCAATCACTAAATATTAAAGCATCATAGCTCAAGTGAGAATAATTTTATCTTTTTACAAGTATAAACTACATATTTTGTCTCTTAAATTATTAAAAGACAGTTATTACCGGAAAAGGTTCTTCCCCCTTATCTTATGACAAAAAAAAAAAAAAAACTTAACTTATCTTCAATTCTTCCTTTCATTAAATCATGTAATCATTCTATTTGAATTGAATAAGAAAATTTCATATAAAACTAATCATATATCTTAAGAGGAATCTATATTTCTAAACTTCATTCTCCCACCCCGACCAATTTACCACTTCCATAAAACCATATAGTTGAATTGAGTAAAAAATTTCCTATAGAAATATTCAAATAGCTTAAGATGAACTTATTCTTTTAAAACTTCATTCTCCAACACTAACTAGTCACCTAGTATATAAAACCATCCCCTTAAACTATTACATAATCATGATCTTTGCAATAATCTATTGTAATAGCCGGAAGTCCAATGGGTACGAACATTAACATAACATTTTCAACTAGTGGAATCGACAAATATTAAATATGCAGCAGAACTATACTTTAATACACATCTCTTATGATAGAATAATTATTTATTTTCAAATAATTGAAGAATTTAAACTCATAAGGTTTTCTTCACCATCTTCTATTAATCTTGAACTTGTTTCTCATCTCCTCTGACCTAGATGGGAGGTGAATTAGAGTGAGTTTCACAAGTTAAGTAAGAAAAAAATTCTATAACAGTGACTTACGCACGTGCACTCACGCAATATATAAAGTATAAAAATATTATAATCGAGCAAATATCAAATAAGATATCACAATCAAAATATACAACAAAATAAATCATCACACATAACAAATTCTAATCCTCACTATTCTAATCTAACTCTTGTTCTTATTTCAAATCACACATTCATTTTCTCAATTCACACATTATTATTCTCAATTCTCTCTTCTGAAACATATTCTCAGTTCCATTCTTTTACTTATTACTTTCACATACGCCTTGCATATATAATTTGCACAGACATACATATGCATTCACATCTTTCTCGAAATAAAACGGATTTACTCACAAATACAAATCTCTCTACTCGGATTTAATTCGGATTTCTCATCCACACATATCACTCCACCCTGACTTATAATTTCATATTATTTAGTTTTTAAAGGCTTATTTAGGTTATCATCGCGCGATGTCCGTTATATCACTATCGATGAGAGGCAAAAAAGATCATTTCATAAAATGGATAACACACACATAAATCTCACATAGGCCACAGTAGGTTCCTTTGTTGGGTAACCCACATGCTCACAAATGCTTATCCACATTTGGACCATGTTTCACATAACTATCTATTTGCAGGTTCACCATACCTACTGAACTTTATCCACACATGTCCCCTCCATTCATCGATTAATGACTAAAGAATTAAGTATCTTATTAATTCTTCACAGTTTCTTATTCCATTATCAAAAGTTTCTCTTATTTTCTATCTACTTGCTACACACCTTATTTTTAAATTTACCTAATTTTTCTATTTCTAGAATTATTTCATATATTTACCTTGTTATGGCTTATTCAATCTATTTCTCTAACTAACCTAAGCTTTTCTATTTCTTTGGTGTTTATTTTCCAGATTTTTCAACTTATTTAATTTTTTATTTCACAATCAAAGATTTATATTAGTTTAAGATCCTAATTCCTACATACAATTTAATTCACGTACCTGCACATAACGATACATACACACTAATTACACATTCACACACATCATATGTGTACACACATATAAATATAAACATATATCTTATAATACAGATATGTACCCTCATTATATATCTCACACATAATATATATTTATATTCGCACATACAATCTCTGATACATACACACACATCCATATTTAAACACGCATATAAAATTACACACAACATACTATATACATAACTATTCGCGTATTTTTTCTTATTAGTTTTGTTTTTATCAGTTCATATCTTATTAATCATGTATGTTAATATATATACACACACATGCTTAACAATGTATATATATACATTATATAAATACACACAAATACATATTTATATCACATAACATATACATTTAAATATTTACACATATTGCACTATATATACACATTTACATAAACATATAATTTGTATCTCCGTATAGAAAATACATAATTCTTACCTACAGTGTGATCGAAAAAGTTTTAAGAATCCTTTCTGGCTCAGTCTATAATCCTCTTCAAAATTTCGATATCGTTTGAATAATTTTTCTCATTTATAATGAAAAATACACATTAATTTACGAATAATTTTGAAAATTATATAACGCGAAATGAAGAACGAATTTTACCTTGAGATATGCAGTCTCAGTCACCAGCATCACCACGTGGTACCACACAAGTATCACTAAAAATGCTCGTGTCAATGTCGAGATTAATATGCGTCGCCGCGTATGACGTATCAACATCAGATCTGATCATTGTGCTTTTTTTTTCTTCTTTCTTTTATTTTTCTTGTTTTTTTCGTATTTTTTTCTTTCTTTTTTTTTTCTTTTTTTCTTTTTTCTTTTTCTTTCTTCTTTTTTTTTCTTTTCTTTTTCCTTCTTCCTTTTTTTTCTTTTTTTCTTTTTCCTTTTTTTTTTCTTTTCTTTTTTCTTTTTTTTTCTCTTCTTTTCTTTTCTTTTTTTTCTTCCCCGCAACTACTTTCTCTCTCCTCCACTGTAAACCATGGCCACTGCATGTTTCCTCTTTGGCTGCACGTAAATCCTTCCTTTGCCACAAGCATGAACTTCTTCTTTGGCAAGTCCACCACATGCGGAGCCCCTCGGTTCAGTCTGCCGCGCTCTCTTCTTTTTCTTCTTCCCCTTCTTTTCCTTGTTTTTCCCTTTATTTCTTCTTTTTCTTCCTTTTTCTTTATTCTTCTTCTTCTTCTTTCTATTTCTTCCCAACCGCGCCTCTTCTCTCTCTCTCTCTCTCTCTCTTTCTCTTTCAGTTGCAACATTGTGCAACACTATGCAACCCATCTCCCTTGGTTGTCGATGTCGTTCGACCCTCTTTCTCCTCTCATAGTCACGTCTCTCTCTCCTCGTTCTCTCCTCTATTTTTTTTCTTCCTTTTTTCTGCTATTTAATTACATATATATATATATATATATACATATACACATATACATATTTTTTGCTTGGGTCCTATTCTCATGCTCTTTATATCTTTTTTTTTCTCTTTTATTTCTTTTATTTTTCTTTATTTAATTATATATATATATATACGTGCCACATGTCTTCTTTTTCTGCTTCCAGAGTACAGACTCTGGGCTCTTCCTTTCTTTTTTCTCTTTTTTTTTTTAATTTTATTTTATCTAATTATATATGTACATGTACATATGTCTGGACCCCTTCTTTTGCTTCTAGCTATTCTTTTGTTTTTGTTTTCTTTTTTCTTTTTTAATTATATATATATATATAGTTATTTATTATTTTTTTCTTTTGTACCTAGTTGGTATTCAAGTGGGTATTATAAATCTCCTCCCTTAAAGCAATTTGATCCTCCAAATTGAACGTTAAGGAATTGAAATCGCTCACCTCCCTAGTGTCATGTTAATGGTTCTATTACCAGAACTCGTCCTTCAAGGATCTTGTTTATAGGTGTGTTTCTTAGTTTCAAAGATTAGGTTTGTTGGTGTTTTATTCAAGCTTTCTTGAAAAGAGTTAGTATAGTTAAAGAAGTATTATTTCATTTAAGGCCATATCAATCATTAAGTTATAGGTGTTTAATTTAATTCATTAGTTTTCTAACTTCTAATAGTTAAAACATGATTGATTGAAATCCGCTTAAAGAGTTACGTGATCGATTATTATTTTTGGAGGTGATTAGGAATTCTTTTAGTAACAGCTTCAGACATTAGTTTTGTTACGAATTGTTATGTCTAGTTCTAGTTCTCACATGTACCCTTCATGTTACCAATAATTCTAAGAGACAACTCTTAAGTATGACCTTAAGATATAAGTCACATTTTTTGTCACACCATCAATTTACTCTTTTTTGTTTGAAGAGAAAAATCATCTTGTGTGCTATTTTGATGAGAAATATATTAATTTTTTTTTGAATTGTTAGATGTGAGGACAACTCCTATGATTATATCCATCACCTGCAAAATTCTTTAAGAGTACTAGAACTCTTAGAAATGAGGATTCTAGTTAGGTGTTGTTTGATTTTAGTTCCTAAAATGATAGTTTATTTTCTAAGGATCTGGTTATTTATTTCCCTAGGATTCATAACTACTATTGGAGTCTCTAAATGAAGTTGGAAAAGAATTTTAGAATAGTGAAGGTATTTGTTTTCCTAGAGGAATGCAAGGAGAATTCTAAAAAAAAATTAAATTGCCATTTGGTTCTTATCAGGGCTAGGGTTTGTTATAGGTAGTGTGTCTATTTTGGGTTTCTCTCATTTTGGAAATTTCTCTCTATTGGAAAATTTTCTCACTCAAATGATTTTTTTCCACCTAAGGGATTTCTTTTCGTTAGGGGATGTTTTTATCGTTTAGGAAATCCCTCATTTGAGGGATTTCTGGTGCCACTTTAGAGACTTCCACTTAGATAGAAAATTTTTTCCCAGTTGAAGCATTGGCTCCTAATGGGCAAGTGTTTCTCGCTCTTAGGAAATTTTCTCTCAGTTGGGTGATTTCTCCTCCCCCTCTCCCCCTCTCCGACACATATATTATAATACAGACACATACCTTCACTATATGTCTCACACAAAATATGTATTTATATTCACACGCACAATCTCTGATACATACACACATATCTTATTGAAATATGCATATACAATTACTTATAGCATACTATATACATAATTTTTTACATATTTATTCTTATAAGTTCTGTTCTTATCAATTCATATCTTATTTATCATATATGTTTATATATATTATAACAACCCAAAAAAAGGGGGGGTGGATTTAAAACGACATCATTTTGAAAAAGAGTTAACAAAAAAGAAGACTAGAGGCGTGTTTGCCTCTAGTAAGGGAAGATGAAGAGGTAGAGGTGTGTATGCCTTTGCCATTAGCCAAAAAATAAGAAGAGGAGACCTGCACGCCGAGGAAGAAAGGTTATGCAGGACTCCTCTTGCTTCTCCCTATAGAAATGTGAGTTATGGAAGAGAGAGGAGATCGATATAGGAAAAGAGAGAGAGAGAGAGAGAGAGAGAGAGAGAGAGAGAGAGAGAGAGAGATAAGTTACAATTACCACCAATCGGCAGCTGAGAGAGGGGAGAGGAAGAAAAAGAAGAAGGAGAAGGAGAAGCTGGTGTTGCGCGTAGCGGTGGGATCAGAGAGAAAGAAACCCATAGTGGCGGCCAAGTGCGACTTCACATTCCCGAGTGCTCTTTGGCGTGGTATCACCAGATTTGTGCCAGATTTGAGAGCGTGAAGTGTTCTATACTGAATTTTGGCCAATCCGCAACGGTGAGCGACAGTGACGCGTGGTGATCCAGTGGCGGTGTGTGCATAGGCGCACAGACTTCTATTAGTTGCATACAGTGAGTCCAAAAATAACCTGGTTCGAGTAGGTGAGTTCAAAAACCTTGATGATTTACCGTTTTAGACTTAAATTTAATTACACTTATTTGATTTTAATAATTTAAATTATTTACCCAGTTTAGAATTAAGAATAAGCCTTGGCTTGGGTATTTGAAATTAGGAGAGGCTCAATTCACTACTGACCTTATATGGATATCATTGTAACAGGTTGATCTTGTATCTTGGAGATAATATCACGAAAGAGATTTAAGCAAAAATCAGGTAAGTGCATAAGTGCTTATAATTGTAGTTTAATATGTTTAAGAAATTAAAATTATGGCATCTAATAATTAATAAATCTAATTTTAAACAAGATTTTATTATTGATTTTGTGTTCTTATTTACGTTTATTACTGATATTATTGATGAATTATTCTGCTATATTTTGTAATTGAATTCGTGTATGTATTTGTTGCTATGTAATTATGAATATATTAAAGATATGTATAAGAGTATAAGGTGATGAATATTTATAGTATGTGTGTTACATGTTTAAACAATATTAGATAATAAAATTAGAAAATTTATTAGTAAGCTGAAATAAATAAATAAATATTAAAAGACATGTAAAATCCATTTAACTAGTATCATCAAGGGATGGTTGCATGTGTAGTCTTTTGGTGTGTGACTGTGGTGAACCTTATCCGTAGATACGGCTTTAGCGAGACGTAGCGAAATGATAAGTACTGTAAAACTGTGAATTATATACTACGTACTATAAACTGTGAATTGTGAATTATTAACTGTAATGTATTCACATGGTAGAAGGGATCGTTACTACTTTCATTGATACCGACGAAAATGGCATCATGCGATGAAATTATTGTTAATAAGATATAAACTGATGTGAATGAATAAGGAGTTATGTGTAACATTTATAATACTGAAATACTGAATTAATATTTATTGAACTGTTTATTGTTTAAATTATAATACTGAATACTAAATTCTGATATTTATTGAGTTGTTATACTTTGAGTTACGAAACTAAAATAATAAATTTTGAATGTTTACTGAACAAACTGATTTAGAATGTTTAGTTAATGAATTAGGGAGTAGATACAACGTATTTTCTGAATTAAAGAGAAAAGTGTTTTGAATCATCTCCGTCGGTAATTTTATATTTTCTATCAACTTGAATAGATTATCCTATTATTTATTAGTATTTACATGCTTATTGAGCATATTAAACTCATCATATTTATTATTCATTTTCTCTTGATCAGGATATTCACAATCCTACTCCTAATAAAGAGATACTTATTAGGAGATCATTTAATTTTTATTTTAATTCGAACAGTACTTAATGTTAATTATTTCATTTATAGTAAGTATTTATTTTAAAGTTTAGACATATCTAATGGATGTTGTATATTTTAAGCTAAGTATGCAACTACTTTTATTATTGTAAGATTTGCTGCACAAAGTATTCCTATTGATTATTTTATCATAACATTGTAGGCGTATGGTCAGGACTCTGGATGAGAGTTCGAGCTATTATATATATACACACATATGCGTAACAATGTAAACGTATACACTATATAAACATGCACAAATACAAATTAGACATACTAATTATATTTATATTACATTACATATACATTTAAACATTCACATATATTGCAATATATATACACATTTACATCAAATATAATTTGTCTCCATATAAAATACACATAATTCTTATCTACAGTGTGATCGGAAAAGCTTTATGAATTCTTTCTGGCTTAGTCTATAATTCTCTCAAAAATCTGGACACCATTTAGATAATTTTTCTCGTTTATAATAAAAATACATATATTAATTTATGAATAATTTTGAAAACTATATAACATGAAATGAGGAATTAATTTTACCTTGGGACATGCGGTCCCAGTTGCCACTGTCACCATGCATTACCACATGCGTGTTCACAAAAAATGTTATGTGCTAATGCCGGGATCAATGCGCATCGCCACGTACGGCGTACCAACAACATATTTAATGGTCGTGCTTCTTTTCTTCTTCCTTTTTTTTTCTTCTTTTTTTTCTTATCTTTTCTTTCTCTTTTTTTTCGTCTTTTTTTTTTTTTATTTTTTTTCTTCTTCTTCAATTTTTTTCTTTTTTTTTTCTTTTTTTCTTTTCTCTATTTTCTTCTCCGCAACTACTTTATCTCTCCTTTGCTGTGAACCATGGCTATCGCACACTTCATCTTTGGTTGCACGTAAATCCTTCCTCTCCCCTCGGTTTGGTGTACCACACTCTCTTCTCTTTTTTATTCCCCTTCTTCTTCTTCTTATTCTTCTTTTTCTTTTTCTTTTTCTTTTACTTCTTCTTATTCTTCTTTTTCCTTTCTTTTCCTTCTTTTTTTTCCTTTCTTATTTTTTTTCTTCTTCTTTCTCTTTCTACCCAACCACATCTCTTCTATCTCTTTCTCTCTAACCAATGGTGATTACTTTCCTCTTTTTTCTCCTTCATTCGCAATGTTGTGTAACACCACACAACTCATCTCTCTCAACCGTCGATGCTACTCCTCTCTCTCTCACAATTATTTATCTCTCTCATTCTCTCTACTCTATTGCTTTCTCTTTTTTTTCTTTCTTTTTCTATTATTTAATTACATAATACATATACATATATATATATATTTGACGTTGGGGTCCTATTCTCCTGCTCTCTGCATCCTTCTTTTTTTCTTCTTTCTTTATTTCTCTTTTATTTGTTTTATTGTTTTTTATTTAATTATATACATACACATATATTTATACATGCCACATATCTTCTTTTTCTACTTCTAGAGTACACACTCTGGGTTCTTCTTTTCTTTATTATCTTTTCTTTTCTTTTCTTTTATTTAATCATATATATATACATACACATATATATATTGTAACGACCCGTGAACTTAAAAAGAAATAAATTATGAATTGAATACGGAAGCGAAACAATAAATTAAGGTTTATATTTCCTTACACAATAACTCAGGATACCCAATAGGGCTACGGGAATGACTATTCTAAAAGAACAACTAATAATAAAAGAAATACAAAAAAAAGTAAACAAACTGAATGTCCTACTCGTAACCCTCTTGTGGATCGGGTTATGAATCTTAGTTCTCTTGATCTGAAATGGTTAATAAAATACTAAGTTACACTAGCCCAGTAAAAATATCATGCTACTCACCGATACAGAAATGAAGGTTAGTAGAAATCATAAATACAACTAATAAAATTCTTAATTTAAATGAAATTCGTTTATCATAAATAAAATCATTTACCACATGCTTACCGTAGTAAGATTTTCAAAAGCGATCTACAAAGTCAATAATGTAAACAATATTATAATTTCATATTCAATTAGTCGGAACAACAACTTTCTCATTTATCAGCCTATTGGTATCCATAGGGGTTCATATGGATGTCCCCACTATGTGTGAACCCTTTTTCAATATTTTCAACTAACGGGTTGTCCCCATACCCCGTTCGGTATGACCACCAAGAAATATCATCCCTCAATACCTTATCCGGTATGAGGGTGAAACGGGTCGTCCCTATACCCCGTTCGGTATGAGCGCCAAATTACCAATCCTTGATACCCCGTCTAGTATGAGGCAATGTTCAAGGTAGGGTTCCCTATGTATCTGGTCAATCCACCATCTCCCAATATATCCTGTAAAGCTGTCATTCATCCATTCACTTAATCAAATAATTTTTTGTTTACCTTTAATTTTCAGTTTTTTAATTAACTATAAATCACATAAAACAAACAATATATGCACCAAGGAAACACAATCGAATTATCATATCAATTCCAGTGTATTATCATGCATTCAAAAACTGTAAAATCAATCAATCAATGAAACATGACAAACAATAGTAAATAACTGGTTCCGCTGCTATTAGTAACCTTTAATTATTGAGATTTTTAAATTACGTAAAATACCATATTATTTATAATTAGACTTCAATTCCATAACAGGGAATAAGGTGAGAGATTCTTATACAAATTGATGTCCGAGATATTAAACTTTCAGTCGCGCCTACTGGCGGTCCCTGGGTTCCTTGAATTTTTCTTCAGGGATTAAAACACACTTCAAGTACCTACAAATATCTCAAAAAAATCTAAAATCAGTGTTAGAAACCCCTGTTGGCCAATTCTAAAATTCTGGCACTGCGGCTTCGCCGTGCTCCTGCTACAGCACCGCCGCCCGCGGAAGCGATTTGCCTTGGGTTAGCCATTTTCAGCTAGTTTCGGCTAATTTTGGCCGGTTTTGTACCAATCTCTGCGAGAAAACACGTTAAGGGGTATCGGTTGGCCGAAAAAAGTAAAAAAACTAAAGCTTACTGCAGTAGAGTTTTCCGGTACGGCGGCTCTGCCGGCTCACCTTCGTGGTTGGATGTTTTGCTTCTGTCAACCTGTAGAAAAAGGAATGGTGATTATAATGGTGAAAAAATTACACGAAACAGGAATCGGGAAGGGCCTCATCGGAGGCAGTTTTTGCTTTTTCTCGCGGCGGCGCTGTCAGGCTTTACCCTAGTTTTCGTTTCATCCGCCAGTTTTTTTACTCTGATTTGGCCATGGGGGTGTTCAAAATTGAATTTCAAGCGAATGAAATTTTTTTTACATCTTTTGGCAGTCAAAATTGGCTCCGGCGGGGAGGCGGGTGGCGATCAGCTCCCTTCCCGGCAACTGCCTTTTCTTCTTCAGCGGGGGGTCTGGCGACTAGGGCTAGGGTTTGGTGTGAAGATGGTATTTATATCCGTCTCTTTTTAATCTAGGTCATCTATTGCGTTTGATCTAGACCGTCTGATCGCGTTTAAATAGGAAGTGAATCTGGACCGTTCATCACGATTTGATCTAGGCCATATGATCGCTTCTAAATAGGACGTGGATCTGGATCGTTCATCACGTTTAATCATGATTATCCGATTGCATCTGAGGGGGGAACGGATCCGACTTGTCCATGCGCGGGGGAACAAATCTGGACCATCCGATTGCGGGCACGCAGATCGCCAGCATGGCCTCCTGCGTGGCACCGCGTCAACGTGCCTTGCCACGCACGGCACTCTGGTTTGTCAGAGCTGCTAACTGGGTGTCTTACGTGGCACATTTTTCTTAAATTGCGTTTTGCCCTCTAATTTATGATTTTTTTTTCAAAAACACCATTAGAACCCTAATTTTCACCCATTTCTCTCAAAATTATTTTCAATTTCATCTTTCATCTATTTTTTTCCTAATTTTATATTAAATAATAATGTATAAAATTAAGAATTAAATTTTATACATAAATTTTGAATTTTACAAATTAATTTCGGGTATTACATATATACATATGCTTGGACCCCTTCTTTTGCTTCCAACTATTCTTTTTTTTTGTTTTGGTTTTATTTTTTTTCTCCTTTTTGTCATTTTTAATTAATTATATATAGATTTTATCATTGTTTTATCATGTAAAGAAATAATTTAGTTTTAATGGATACAAACTTACTCGAAAACACTTATATTAGGAAATAAAGAAATCTTATAACTTTTAAAATTTTCAACAAATAATATGAAAGATATTTACACAGGAGGAACGATTAATGATCATTTTGACTCCCAAAACCCTAAACAACGTAACAATCAGAAAGCTTAACTATCTACTTTACCTTTCCTACTTGAATCACAATCAATTAAATTGATTGCAAACTAGTATAACTAAAAAAAAATTAAAGAATAAAAAAGATGTCACAACTTACCCGATAAGTCAATTTTGAATTCTTGACTCAACAAAGCAGTTTGAAACTCCTTAACTTAAAAACACTTGGAGAACACTCTTTTAAATTTAATAAAAGCTAACTTGAAATGAACTAGAATATTTATTGATCTCAAAATTGAAAGTTATGATTACAAGACTAATAGTAAAGCTTTTTTATAGACTTTAACTTTTAATACGACTAGAAGTAGGATTATATATTCCTACTTGAACACTTAACCATATTTAGACTAGAAAACTTAACACAAAATAATAAAATAATTAAATTCTAATCTAGAACTTAAGAGATTAATTAAAATAATTTCTAATTTACTTGAAGAAGAATTCCTCTCCTCTGGGCTAAATCTCCAACAATTTTTGTCTTCTTTGGATATCCAATTTGAGTATAATTCCTTCTTTAATTTAACATATTAATCACATGTGGAAATTAGGAACTTGTAGACGTCCTTCACAGCTTGTAATTGTGTGAGAATAAGGAAAAGAAGAAGAGGAGTCCTCTTCGGATTCAAGTTGACTGTTGTCTGCCCATAACTAGTGCGCAAGCGTATTGTCTACGTGTATCTGACATGTGCAAAAGCTTCCTCATGCACACAGACGGCGCATGCATGCGAAAAAGGTTGTCTGCACATGAGCACTCTTGTGCAGTCCTGCTAAAGTGTGTGCCCGCGCATTCGCACTATGTTGCGTGCGGCTTTAGGTGTATAGCTAATAATGCCTAAAAATGACACCATTATCATCTAATTTTGAGTTATTAAACTTGATAGTATGCTATGTAATCCGAGTTATTTTCTATATTTTATTATAGGACATGAGATAATGATGAAATAAGGAAAAACAACATGAAAAAGGGAAGAGTTCGTGAAAATAGTCATCAGCTTAGAAACAAGCCTTGGGTAAGACTTAGGTTTAGTAAATAGTAACAGGTCCTGCCCCATATAACTTAGCGTTGGACAAGGTTAAGGATCACGTACAATAGCTGACTTAAATGAAAATGCAAGCTTTTTAAATCTGGAAAAGAGCTAATTCTAATTAAGATATGAGACAAAAATTAAGGAAAGATTATTTTAGAAAGTTAGGAATAAACTAAAAATCAAGAAAAATGATCCTAATCAACAAAAGAAAAAAACTCTAGCCTTTGTGGATTATAAAATCATAGTTTCCATCTAGGTTCCTTCTTCCGGAGGTCGCACACAACGATAGATATAGATCCCGCACCTTTTTTTCATCTTCCACATCTCTTTAATCTTTAAGAAGCTCTTTTGTATTGAAGTCTACCATGAGTGACTAACTTTTTTTCTTTTCCTAATTGAGATTTAGTGAACTCTAGTGATGTATTTGTGAGATCGAATTGGTTTAATCTATGTTTTATCTAAATCTTGGTATTTATTTATTTTTTGCACTTATATATATTTGCGGTCTTGAACTCGTTTGAACATGGCCCATTGAACATTAGAGAGGTAGTAAGCAACTAGCCAAACCCCTCAAATCTGTAAGTATTTGAGTGGTTCCGACACCTAGTAGTGATTAGTGTCACACTGAGGAGGTAAGTAATCTGGTTGACTGGTTCACGCAAATGAATCCGACACTTGAATCAGGTTATTCAAATTCTCAAGGCCACTGACAAGTTAAATTCTGTGAACGTTCCCAGAACTGTTTGACAGCAAAGAACTAACTAGTAAGTGTTTCTTTGTTGGTTTAGAAATAAGGAATGATTGATTGTCGGAATATTTTCAACAACTATAACTGGTTTACTATAATTTAAATAAAATAAATTCTTAAATGCATGATCAATTACGTTACTAGAACTAGCTATTTCGTCGATTAGGGATTCTTCTTATAATTAATTTAGTTTCTAACTTGCACCCAGTAGTTTGTTAATATTATTTTGCATATTGATTAATTTCTATTTTGCGTATTGGATTCTAGAAAATTTTTCTCATTTACTTTTCACTAGTCGCTCAAAGAAGAAAATTAGTTTCTAATTTTCTGTGGATGCGATCCTACTTACCATTACTATAATTTTATTTTATTGGTTAAATAGAAATTTATTTTTGGTGAATTCAGCAACTGTCAATAGCTTACTTATTCCACATAAACATGTTTTCTTGCGTGCAGGTAAGGGCCTCCCGCGCACGCAACTTGTTGTCTCATGCGAGAAAGGTTCCCATAGGTGTGGATGTTATTTCTTGCACATGTTGGTGCCCTACATGTGTGCATGCTGCCCAATAACACGACCCCTCCTTGGTCGTGACCTCCTTTGGCTGAGAGGCCTTGACACCTTCTCGGGTTAGGCCAAAAGTTGACTTTTTTGCTCGTCTTATGATTTTTTGAGCGTATAAAGTATCTCTCGAGCTTTAAGTATTCTTTGAAGAAACTTGACTCATTCTTTAGAATAATCTAAATTAGGAATGTGGTTAGAGATGTAGATTTTCCTCTGTAAGATAATCCCTTTTTAGAAACAAAAAGAATCTAGAACTGCTTGCTTATTTGGGATGAAATCTGCGAAAATCTTGATTTTCATGGGATTCCTTATTGATGTAGGATTGCATAATTGGAACTAAACTTGGGTCATCTAGGATCACATCATATATAAATGATGATAAGTAAAACTTAAAAGTAGATAATAAAATCTCTATTAATTAATGTGTAAAAGACTATGAATTATCTTCATATATTAAACAATACATTAAACTTTCAATAATTAGAAAAAGAAAAATAAGTTATGATTGAGAAGACAAAATTAAACAAAACATATGGTTAAAATGAATTAGTATGTAACTTTTATTTTTACAAGTATTCATTTCAACCGTGCTATATTTTCATTTGATTAATAAAATTTAATTATTTAATATGTAAAATAATGTAATTATGATTTATGTGTAGTACATAATTTGGTCAAGTTTAGTTGTATTTTCAATTCATAACCATAAATTCATATTCTCACTTTTTCTTTGACAGATGATTTATATTCTTAGTTGTGAAAGGAATAAATAAAAAAACAAATAACTTTCATTTGACATGCAATTGACTTCAAATTGATCATTTTTGTTTAACAATTTTTTTTTATTATTCATATAATGTTTTCCTTCAAATTATACTAACTTAATAGTTAAATTAAACTTAATTTAAAATATTTATTTTCATTTAACATTATAAAAAAATTAGTATTAAAAGAAGTTATTTTCGATAATCGATACACACTGATGTGTTACTATATCTTTATTAGTAATTTAATATAATTAAATTAACTGATAGATTTACTAAAAGATAATATTATCAATAAAAATGAAGTATCAATTGAACTATACCTATTATACAAGATAATAATTTTAGTGCTAATACAAGTTTGATTAGAATTATAAAATCTATTTAAAATGAGATAGCTTAATATGCGGACTATTATTTAAAGTAGTGACAATAATTTTAATGGTTCAATTATTATGTTTTTAATATGACAAATATTTTACTTCTCCCATTAAGTTAAAATGATATTAATATTAGATTTAGTTAAAATTCTAATATATGCAATAAGAAAAATAATTATTTGAAAGAAATTTAAATACAAATCAAAATCTAGCTACTTTTAATTTAATTCTCTATTCAACCCAAATTAAAATGTATAGAAAATATAATTATGTTTAATTTTTACATTTCAAATTAAAAATGAAATAGAAATAAAATAAGTTTGAATTGGAGGCAAGCAAAATAAATATGAGGTTTACGGAGATTATAAAACTAAATTAGAAAAAGGAAGAAAAAAAACCTAGTTGCAGACAGGAGGAAAATACTTCAACTGTCAACGGCAGTTGCGGTCAAATTTGGAGATGAAAATTTGAAGTACTTAACATATTTATACTTATAAAGTGTATTATTAATTTGTTGGTATTTGTATTATATATATATATATATATATATATATACACGTTGATGCGATTTGAATTTGAAATATTTTACTTATACTGTAAGAAATATTTTATATTTATTTTGATAAATTTATATTTATTATAAAAGATATTTTTTATTTATCTTAAAAAATATTATATGTATATTTTATATAAAAAAATTCTCTTTAATTTTTTATATCAGGATATATAATTCTATTATAATAGTAAATTTTTTTTTATGAATTTTATATGTAAATATAGACATATTGTCAAATAATATTAAATTTTATTTTATTTTATTATAATTGTACATAGTTTAAAGATTAATTTCCAGGACAAACATCTTATAACACCATGTAATGAAAATACAACTGGAGAATATTCCAATAGCATCGTAAAGAAATTCCAATTTCTCCCACACAAATTTTGTTTTATTTCAGACTGGAAAAAGAATATAAAACAAGAAGGGAGAAGTACAGAGAAAAAGAAAAAATAAAAACAAAAATCAATAAGTTACAGGAGGAAAAAAGAGGTAATTCACACGGTGACACAGAAGTTCACAAGTCTAGATAAGCGCACCAGACGTACATGTGGCACCCATGGGCTTTCTCTGGCACCTTTTTATTTGTCTAGATCTCCCATTTTCTCTCCTGGTTTTGCTGTTTCTCTCCTTGTTTAACACTTCACCGAGATCACAGTGAGCCATTGAGAGCTTAATCGATCAAAAATGGCGTCGCATTGTATGAGGTTCGATGGCATCTTCTCTTCAACTTTCAAAATAAAATCGCTTTCAAATTCCACACATACACTCTCAGCGCCAACGCTATTATCATCTTCCTTCTCCGTTGCCTCATCGTCTCTTCTCTACACTTCAAAACTTCCACTTAGAACGAAATCAGTATCTAATGCATTCTCTGTCAGAGCTTCCTCCACTACCGTTGCCGAACCTGAAGGCATTAAGGTGCCTATTATGTGTTTAGACAAACGCGCACGCATGCATACTCTTTGCAGTTTAAATTTTGGGATTTAGTACGATGCTAACAGTTGTAAATTTAATTTACAGATTAATTCAATTCCTACAAAGCCGATCGAGGGGCAAAAGACTGGGACGAGTGGGCTCCGGAAGAAGGTATTTGTTATTTTCTTTTGCTATTAAGTGACATCAGTAATTTATATTCTATGTCAGTGTTTTGTTTTGGATTAGTTTTTCCATTTGGCTGCTTATGAAACAGAGCAAATGCGATAGGATACAATAACACTTAGCTTTTATTATTTCGAGGCTTTTCTTAAGCAATGATGAAGTTCAGTCGACGATAGGATTTTGAATCATAGAAGGATTAGGGTCAGCATTGTATGAATACTTTTTTTAATCAGTAACAAGTTGGAAGCAGTTGTTGTTATATTTATTTGTCTTAAATTCTTATTTTTTGTAGGTGAAAGTTTTTATGCAAGAGAATTACCTTGCAAATTGGATCCAGGTTGGAATTCCTCAAAATTTTCTCTCTGACTCTATATAAGTTCTCATTTATCTGTTCGTTTGGCCATGAAAAGGAAAAAAAACAACTCAGGGTATTTTGCAATTTTTAGGCATTATTTAATTCGTTGCCAGCAGAGGACTACAAGAGTGGGTTGTTGGTGTTGGGAGGAGATGGTCGCTACTTTAACAAAGAGGCTACACAGGTCACTTTCTATGTTACCCTATGCATGGATTTGGAAGTGTTTGTTTTTCGTCTCTGATTATCTTTTTTGCATGCTTTTGAATTCAGATCATCATCAAAATTGCTGCTGGCAATGATGTGGGCAAGATATTAGTTGGCAGGTGAGTATTGTCTAGAGATGAACTTGTTGAATGGTAGTCTAGAAGAAGATTGTTACTTTCATATGTTTGTGAACAAAAGAATTTTATGTATTTTGTTGAGCCAGTTAGTTGTTCAAGTGGATGGAATATTCTTTCATCATTTTATCAGATTTCATTGCACATCATTTTCTTGCATTGCGCTTCTTCACAAAAAATATTTTCATTATGTTTGGGAGGCTATGACAATGTTTGGCTCCCATATCCTTTTAGAAACTTTACCATGAATAGAAGAGGTCGTATTAATTCCTGTCTTGTAAGGAAGTGGTGACACTTTGGGGTTTTGTTCCTACAGTTATCTGTGTGTTCAGTTTTTGACAGAAAGCTTTTGTGACCTTAGCCAAATTGCTTTCTTGTCCTCACTTTCCTTTGATTATGCTTACTAGAGTTGCTAAAAATCTATGGTGATAGTTGTTCAATCCTTTGTGTTATTTTTCTCAATTTTCTCCTCCTAAAACAAAGGAAAAATCCAGGTCATTTTCATTGATTGAAACTTTAGACCATCAGTTTTATCAATTGGTTTAGTGAGCAGTATGTTGCAGGTCTCCTAGTGAATTTTTGTGGTGAATTTTTCTTCAGATTTAGATGAAGACTTTTTGCAAAGCCTTTTTTCTTCTCCTGCTTTTTATGTTATGTTCAGGCCAACTTAAACCTGAAACCAACTGATGCAGGGATGGTATTCTATCGACTCCTGCTGTTTCTGCTGTAATCAGGAAGAGGAAGGCAATCATTGCTCTCTACCTCTCTTTTTCTCATGCATTTGTTTTACCGATTATGTTTCAAAGAATTTTTTATTTTATACATTTAGTTTACTTTATTTTGATCTCTTCATAAATCACAGGCCAATGGTGGGTTTATAATGAGTGCAAGCCATAATCCTGGTGGACCTGATTATGACTGGGGGATCAAGGTGAATGATAGTGCTTTGCTAGAAAATTCCTAATATGATAAGACTTTCTAGATTTTATGATCATTTTTGTGGTGGTTAGCAGTTTTCTAACTTTTGCGCAAAGGTCATTAAAAGTTTGAGTCTTGATGTTACTTATTACTCAATATCTAGTAGACAAATAAAAATTAAACCTTGTCGAGAAGAAAAAAAAAGAGATTATTAGTTTGTATTAATGAAGCCAAACTGCTTCAACTCTGATAGCTGATGTACTTACATGATACCTTTTTATTCCCTCATCTGTTCATTTTCTAGTTTAATTACAGCAGCGGGCAACCTGCTCCTGAAAGCATCACAGACAAGATTTATGGAAATACTCTTTCTGTAAGTATCTAATTTTAATCAGGGGCATGGACTTCATTAAGATTTCTTAGATATATGCGAAATTTTGATATGTTAATCCACCAATTGGTCAATAAATGTCTCTTGCTAACTAACCAAATAAATAAACAAGAAAACAGGCTTTTGTGGCATAGCTGTTTTGGACTAATTTCTGCTGGTCCAGATACAAAGATTTCCTTTTTGTTCCTTATCTGGACCAGTGTGTGTAAAATATTGAACGAAGTTCAGTCGGGCTTGTTAACCTTCTTAAATAGGATTGTGTAGGTGCATGTGCATGCATGCATTTGCAATTTGCTGGTTCAACTGTGAAGTATCATTCTTGTCTTCTCACTTTTGCAAGCTGATGGTCATTGCTAAATTTTTTAGAAATTGTGGATTTATGCTTTTTTAAAAAAATTTGAATGACACCTTATCTTCCGGTTAATATATTCAATTGCTACTGGATATCTTTGTTTAACTAAACTTTTTTTTGTTGTCATCATAAATTGATACTGCTGCATACAATCTGAAAACTTCCTGCGTGGAGTTTGAATTCTGTAAATGCACTGCAGATCTCTGAGATTAAAATGGCGGAGATTCCTGACATCGATCTTTCACATCTTGGGGTTACAAAATATGGAAACTTCAGTGTTGAAGTGATAGATCCGGTTTCTGATTATTTGGAGCTAATGGAGGTGGAAAGCAAAATGTCAATTACTTAGTTATTGGCATTTTAGGATGATCGTTCACTTTTCTAATCAATAAATGCATGGATCCTCTGCAGAGTGTATTTGATTTTGAGCTCATCAAAGGTCTTCTTTTAAGATCAGATTTCAGGTACAACTTATTTCTGGTAAGGAGAGTTGACTCTCTCTTTTCTTCTACTGGATGGTTGTCTTACTGCCCCTAGTTTGTTTCACTAGAACACATTTTTGTCTTGTTTGTTCTTTGGTTGGTGATAATGAATCTGACAAACAGTTCTTACTTCCTCCATATATGCGGAAGATTGTCTTTCTTTTTTCCCCTTGGATTTCATTTTGTTGAGTTATTAATATTCTTAAACTCACTGGTGAAAAAATGAAAACCTTATATTAGGCATGCTCCTATAGATCAACTTGACTTTTTGGATTTATTCCTTGTCCCTCTCCTTACTTCTCAATAAATTGTGCATTTTGTTAATTATTATTATTATTTTTTTAAATTTGCTCATTGTTATCATACTAGTGAAGTGGTTTACAGAGACTATGATGTTTATGAGCAAATTCTCTTAAATAACATTCCTGATTTTTTTTTTTTGAAAAAGATTCCCGATTGTTTTTACTAACTTTGATTCATGTGGTTTTTTGTTTTTCTTATTAGAAAGGGAAAACTCTTGGCATTTTTACTATATTTGAGAAACATATTGATTTAGGTGTTTTGAATTAAGTGTTTATGCTGTGTCACTTTTTAGGTTCACTTTTGATGCCATGCATGCGGTAACTGGTGCATATGCGAAACCCATCTTTGTGGACAAACTTGGAGGCAAACTGGTATTTTTGCACGCATATATTGAAAATGATATTGATATAACTGTTCTTGAAGTCCTGATCATGAATGTTAGACATGTCATTCAGGATTCAATTTCAAATGGAGTTCCCCAGGAGGATTTTGGGCATGGTCATCCTGATCCTAACCTTACGTAAGATAGTTAAACCAACTAATAATAAAAGTTAATGTGGTACTTGTTTTAAGGCTCATTCTACTTGTACTGCAAATAGGTATGCTAAAGATTTGGTTGACATCATGTACAGTGAGAATGGACCAGATTTTGGAGCGGCAAGTGATGGTATGGGTTACTATCGTAGATGCCATTTTTATTCAGTGCATCTTTTACCTTCTTTGTCTTAGTGTTTGGTGCATGTGCCAATGCATGCGGTCTCTGAATTAGGCTGTTGTTACCAGTTTCCTCAAGGTTGTTTTCAGCATGGAAGCAAGAAAAAGCATGGAGGAAAGGCAATTATTTGGTTTATAAGAGTTCTGACCTCTTTGCAAATATTTTGCAAATTTCTTGAAACTTCTTGTTAACTGGCCTTATAACGCAATGAGGTCTAGTCTATTGTTTTTAATTAACCCATCTCAAGCATTAATTTATAGTCAGTTGTTTCTATCTCCTGCAATATGTGCTTCTCTACGTGCATAAAATTCTTGCTGCTCGTGCAAATGTTGGTCTTGATGCATTCCGATGTTATTCAGGGGATGGTGATAGAAACATGATTCTTGGTAAGGGTTTTTTTGTCACTCCTTCGGACTCGGTTGCAATAATTGCTGCCAATGCACAAGAAGCCATTCCATACTTTAAGAGTGGCCCTAAGGTAGGAACTCTAGGGAGACTATCATTCTCATCATTTTTAAAATAAGTTCTAACATCTATTTCCAATATTCAGGGTTTAGCTCGATCCATGCCAACAAGTGGTGCTCTTGATCGTGTCGCTGAAAAGTTGAAGCTTCCTTTTTTCGAGGTTAAGCATTTTCGAAATTAATATTGTTGTTTTTTTTAGGAAGTGAAGTTAATAAAGTAGGAACAGGAATTTGAATTTATATGCAATGGTGGTTGTCTCCTAACTAACGATGAGCCTGCTTGTTCAGGTGCCAACTGGTTGGAAATTTTTCGGCAATCTTATGGATGCTGGGAAGTTATCAATTTGTGGGGAGGAAAGTTTTGGTACAGGTTCTGATCACATTCGTGAGAAGGATGGCATATGGTAACAGTAACTAAGGCATCTTATCCATCCACTAGTTTTATCTTATAATGAGTCTGTTAATCAGAAGCCTCTACGAGAAGGATTTACATAGCAGAACCCTCTAGTATGAAATATTTTTTGCTTATTGGGGATTCTTGAGTCAAGCACTAAATGACTTTAATTGCTCCATGAAATATCACTCATTATGCTCTCTTCTTCCTCATCATTGTCTGTACATTTTTAAACTTTCCGAACTTTGGTTGCTCTCCCACTACAGTTCTTCTTTAGAAGCTCAAGCATGTAATGACCATTAAGGTTCTGCTTCATAAGGGAGGGATATCATGTTATTGGCCTCATTTTTGGTTGGTTCTCAATTCCATGGGAAGGGATGCCGATACTGCAGGCCTCTTGAAGGCAAGATAGGGTATTCTATGAACTTTGATTGAGAGAAAGGTTGGAAAAGCATACCGTATTGATGGGTACAATGTAGCCTCACTGAATGCATTTCATGGAATTTATCATGTAGTCTCTAATACGGTTGCTTGAATTGGGTTCTTTGCGCCCTATCCCAAATGATCCTCGTCCTTTTGTTTTCTCCTTTTTCTTTGAGAAATTTACCCAGATGCTCTTGTAGAACCATGTAACCTACGGTATCAAGATATCAATAAAATTTCCAATTAATGGAGGCTGACATCGAAACTTAATTATTTCCATTTCTTATTTTAAGATTTCATACTAGATGTGATTTCTTGACTTTGTTCTTGATTTTGTGAGAACTGTGTTATTCTTGGAAACACGTATTCCTTGAATTTGATATAGTTCCTTGTCTTTTTTTTTTTAGATTGATTTTCAAATCCTTTGCTGAACAGCTCTTATTCTTTCCACATTACAGGGCTGTATTAGCTTGGCTTTCAATTATTGCACAACAAAACAGGGATAAAAAACCAGGGGAGAAGTTGGTATCTGTTTCTGATGTTGTGAAGGGGCATTGGGCAACATATGGAAGGAACTTCTTTTCTAGATATGATTATGAAGTAAGTGATTTTTATGCATTTGAACCACATTCACTCAGTTTTCATGTTTTTAGTCTGTTTCACGTAGCCAATTAAAAGCCAGGAGTCAAGTCTTGAAGTTTGAACATATGGAAATTCTACTTCGTGAACAAGTTTGTTTTTTTATCTGAAGGGGTGAACTCTTGAAATTTAATATCTAAGTTCTTGTTCAGGAATGTGAATCTGAAGGAGCCAATAAAATGGTAGAGTATCTTAGAGATCTGATCTCTAAGAGCAAGGCAGGTGAAAGATATGGTAAGGATTTAACAAAAGCTCTTTCAGTTATCTCCTTTACCTATATTGTATCTCACTGCTATCATTTTCTTGTTTTAGGAAATTACATTCTGCAATTTGCAGATGACTTTTCTTATACTGATCCTGTGAGTTTAGTGACTTTGTTTATCAATCTCTGTTACATGTCATTTTCTCGATAGCACCATGCCATCAACCTTATCCTCTCCATGTGTGCCTAATTCAAATTGCACCTTATTAGGTGGATGGAAGTTTGGCCACAAAGCAAGGTGTTCGTTTCGTTTTTACAGATGGGTCAAGGATCATTTTTCGTTTATCAGTATGTGCTGACCTTTGTTTTCCAATCTAGCTCTGAGGGGTAGCATATGCAACTGTAGTATAACTATGACTTTCTTTTTCTAGGGAACGGGCTCTGCAGGTGCTACTGTTAGAATGTACATAGAGCAGTTTGAGCCAGATGTTTCCAAACATGACATGGATGCTCAGACAGCCCTAAAACCATTGATAGGTTAGTTAATTGCCTTCTCTATGAGTTTCATCTACACAATTTATTTATGAAATGTTCGATCATGTTTCCAGACTTGGCACTATCTGTGTCAAAGCTGAAAGAATTCACAGGAAGGGAGAAACCTACAGTCATAACATGAAGCAAACTCCTATCACCTATCTTATGTCAAGTTCCTTCTAAGCAATGCTGAAAGGCAGGTTGGGAATTCCATCTTTTCCTACCTTGATTTGTCACACATTCTTTTTCTTTGGTTTTGGTTGTACACAAAATACTCATGATATGAGGTTAAGATAAGTTATATGTAATGTAGTGCAAAATATATCATGGGAATAAATTTTCCTTCCTCAATATTAGTATTATGCTGTTTTTCCTTGCTGGTTTAATTTGTATATTGGTAAACGAAGTTCATATGTGGATGAAAGCAATAGCAGAGATAGAATTGACTAGAGTTCTGAACAATTATGGTGAGTATCCTTCACATTTGATCCATTCTTTGCCGAAAATACGTATTTTACTAAACTGTGTTTTTTTTTTCTCTCTTTTTTCATGTGTTATCAGCAATTAACCCCCTGGCAGTAAATTCCCAATGGATAAAAACCCTCCAAATTGTTGATTGTATATATGTAGGGTATATTTCTTCAGTACTATTTATAATTTGTTATATAGGTTTACCGACAAGAACCTGGACCTAGGGAATCTACCTCTGGTAAATCTCCAGTTTTTAGCATCTTCAGCAATCTTTATAATTTCTATTGCTTCTTGTCTCTTAATGTCTCCCTATTGATTTAGAAAAGTAAACAGTAATTGAAAAATATGCTTATTTACAAAAATTATTTCAGTAAACAAAATAAATTTGTGAGGCAAATAAGGCTCAACATGTTAAGAAAATAAGCATTCTAATCAAGAAAGAAAAGTTACAAAAGACTGGAGGGGTTGCTCTTTTTTGTTTCTACTTAAAAGCTGTGTATGATACGTAATAGATAGCCTGCTTATTACATTATCAAGTTAGATCTAGATAGAAAACTTAAAAACGCTGTGTATAAGCACCAAATAAATAAATTCTAAAGATATATAATTATTGTTGCATCAAATCGCAGGACAATGACCAGAACTGTCAAATATTTCCCTGAAATGGCAGGACCCATTTTCAAAAAAATTGCTGATAGGGAAATTA
The DNA here is from genome assembly GCF_054855325.1 of Carica papaya. Lineage (NCBI taxonomy): Eukaryota > Viridiplantae > Streptophyta > Magnoliopsida > Brassicales > Caricaceae > Carica > Carica papaya. The sequence goes on from NC_142317.1 coordinate 8,783,204, forward strand.
AGCTATAATGAGCTACAGAATACTTTCCAGAATAAAGGCAAGTCCAAATGCTGAATTAGTTACTATGAATTCCTTGGTGCATTATCATGAATATTAACGGTAATAGTTGGTACAGTAAATAACAGATTTGTGGCGACAATAATAGGTAGTATAAATAAGTAAAATTTACTGGTTATGACTTGAAAATGCTTCCTGTTATTGGTTACTAGTCTGCCAACCATTATTTTTTCAATATTTTTTTTTTCTTTTTTTTTTTTCTTTTTCTTACTTCAGAAACGTAATTGTGGTCATCCGTTGTGAAGACAGAATTTGGTGGTGTATCTGTGAGAAGCATAGATGCTACTTTCTGTTTGTCAACTTTACATTGGTTCTGTTTAGCTGATCAGGTCTCCATAATAGAAGTCATGTCCAATGGCAGGTCCCGACCACCTTTTATGGTACAACTAAGACAAGCATGAACACCATTCAAACATAATGGCCAAAATATTGTCCTTAATACCACCTAGTTTCCTCTCACCTCCAAGCCAATGGCCTCCAGCAAAACCCAAGGGACATAATGGCACAGCACGCACTCAACATGTTGGGAAACTATTTTTGTCCTTTAAACTTTCAAGTTGTATCAGTCACCTCCAGGATGCCTTCTGCCTTTCTCAGGATGTGACAATGTTAAAAAATACTCTTCGTTTACTACATCCAATACGGAACATAGGGCCCTTTTAGTGGTTCTTTTCAATATAAATGGGGTTCTATAGTTTTCTGGCTCTCTAACAAAGTACTGACTTCGATTATGTGCTTTCTTCTCAGACAGTTAATTTCAGTGTTTTTCCACCTTATCATGTTAGTTATATGTATGTTTCTCTGTTGTACTTGTATGCTACAGTACAATACACTAGATTGTATAGGAAAAAGCTAATGCAATAGGCTCTAGTTTTTTGTGACCAAGAATTTCTTCAAACAAAACTCTAGATCATATAGTTGTAGCTGGCTCTTTCTCTCAGCTTTAAATATTAATGCAGTTTGCAGCTTGTTTCAAACTCAAATATCTGTGTATGCGTTCTGTCAGTTACGGATCTATACAATCTGCAGTATCTATCTACTTGGTTTGTTGAAAAATATTAATGTCCTCTGTATTACCTTAATTCTAGTAAATTATTGGGTTGAATTTACTGGATTTATTCCTAGAGTGGTCAATAAAGTACTTGTATGATTGCCTAAAAATGTGGGTGTTCCGGTGCGAAGAGAGCAGTGAAATTAAGATGTTTATCATGTTAAATGTGAAAAAGAATTTTTCCTTGCATTTAACATTCTTTTTTTTTTAAAGTTATAGGGGGAGATAGTTTTGTTGAGCATATTTTAGTGTGATCAAAACCAAATATAGTAGGATTTGGTCTACAGTTTTAACCGACAAATATAGTGTGTTCTATTGTTTTATATTTTTCCCTAGAAAAGGAATATTACACTGTTGAATGAATAACATTTCCGTGGAATTGAAAACATACTTTTGATATGATTGGAGATGGAGGCCGTTTTTTTCTTCAAAAATCTAAAACCAAAATCAATCTGGATTGTCTCTGCTCCCCGTTTTATAATGTGATTTTTTAAGTCTCCACCAGACCCACCAACAAATAATGGTGGGACAGGAGAAAAGTAAGAAATCTTTTAGTGGATAAAGAAGAGGATGGAACTGTGTTTGTCGTAATTGACACAAGACTCCTCTCTTTAACTATAGTTGTGCATATATCCAACCTTGTTGGGTCTATCAATATCATGGGATTTGCTCTGCGAGAGAAACTTATAGTTTGCCCCACCTTTTATCTGCATGACATTGTGACAACTCCACCATCATGTTAGTTGCCTGTATTAATGGACCTTGATGTTCCCCTCTCTCTCTCTTTTCCACCCATTGTCTTCTGTCCTGTTCCGGGGAATATATGATTGAAGAACCAACCCCTTTGTTATTACTAACTGTATTTTCAATTATCTGGAAATAAACTGGACTTATAGTGTTGGCTATGTACTTGATGGTTTAATTGAAACTCTTCTATTCATCATTCCATGTGATTTAAGCTTTTGAATCTTGCTTATATGTGTTGTGACTTTGATCTTGTCATATCAAGTGGCCCTTAGTCAAATCTTTGGTGCACAAGATTTTGGGGGGCTACAATCACCTTGTTGGATTTCCACTTTCAAGATCTTGCCAAAACAAGTACAGTAAATCAAAATTTACTGTTTAACCAATGTGTTGTTTGTAAGATCTTGTTAGAGGATATGAAAAACCTATAAGAAATGACTAGAGTGATTTCCTTTTGACACTGCCTGGCTGGAAATACTGTTTATTTGTTTGTTTGCTCTGATTAACTCATAAAAGAGTTTATATTATTATGTGTCGCTTTTAGGAAAATGCTATATATGTTCACTGTTTACAGAGATAGGTTTTCGGGCATCATTAACCAGAAAGAAGAGCTGAGAAAGTAATAAAAATATCTAAGCTCTTCCTTTTCTTTTTCATTTTTGTCCTGATGCTTGACTGCTTTTTATGCTGCAAAGATGTTAAGCTACTTTATTTGAAGATAAAGAGTTAGTTTCAAGTGACGCTAAACAAACACAGGATTTATGCTTTGATTATCACCCAAAAGCTAGAGCCTTATTGAGCTTTCTGTCTTTGTTTGTAGACATAAAGGCATGATCACGTTCATAATTTTAACTCGCTAATTCCTAATTACTTGTTTTCAGGTAATTACTCTATTGCCAACAGAAATGATTAAATGTCTGTGAGCAGTAGTTCAAATGGGAAGACCATAGATTAACTAAAAGAATTATACGTAAAAACTAAATTCTAGTTTTCCTTTTAAGGAAATTCTGTTTGCTAGGTCACATCAATCCTAATGGTTTAGGGTGTATCTGAAACGAAGTTAAAATGTTGTGAAATTTATTTCATAAATTCACAATTAATTTAATTAAAAGATGGTAGTATGAGAAAAATAATTGACCCTTGCATGGAGTTTTATGTAAAATTTTTTCAAACCAAGTAGATTTTATTACATCATTTTAGGGATGAATTATATTATATTTTGTTTGAATTATTATAAATTTATAATAATTTTAAACTTGTTTGAAATATTGTCTTGGTGAATCACTGTTGAAACATGATTATGTTTTGAATAAAAATTCAATAGGGTTTTAGTTAAAAGAAATCATAGAGGTAGAACAATGGGGCAAACCTTCGGCAGTATGCAATAATGCAAAATACTGACACAAAATATCATGCTGCACCTGAACAGCACATATTTGCCCCATTCTATGTTGAATATCCATGTTTCCTATGTTGCATCAAATGGCGCAAATTTGAGCTTTTAAAATATGTAAAATATTTGGTCCACCATGCTTCTAGAGGCGCAACTTGAGCTGTAAATATTTAATATTTCCAACAAACATGTTTCTATATGGTGGAATCTGCATCGTAAACTAACATAAGAGTCTCAACTTGGACTCTTATCACGAGAATATTGAAGGCTTTTTTTTCTATTCATGAAGGCTGCTTTTCACATTGTTTAGACCAAGTTCGTGGGGATTGTTGAGTCAATATCATGTTATTCTTATTTTTTCAAAACAAATAATTAAATGTAATTAAAAAATATTACAGTTAACAGTACGAATAAATATTCCTCAGTTAAGTCTTAGCATAATTTTTTTTTTTTTTTTTTTTTTTTAAATTAACAACTTTCTAGTTAAATGATAACTAATTATTAAAATGTTCATGTGAAGGACTGTGCTTTGCTAATACAGTAGGATGCTTAATCAAAATGGATTTCTTAATACTAGTGAAATATTTACTGATAAGATTCTGACTTTTTAGTAGGGCAGAGGCTATGTCTATCAACATAGAAAATATATGCTTCTTTGATAAAATCAATTAACTCTAACATAGATTTTCATCTTAAACGCACAAAATTAGACTGAAATTTACAAATTTAGAGCATACCTTCTTTAACTTAAATACAACTAAATAAATACTTTAAAAAAAAAAATTATTTTACTATAAAATATACCCATTTATTTAGTAATTTTTTTAACTATTTATTGAAAATTTTGAATTCTCACAATTATTCGGATAAGTGTTTTGTTGTTAAATGATTATTAGATGATTGTATAGTATTAAAACCTATTATATAAGATAATCGGATGCTTACATAAAGTATGTTTTTGTAATAAAATATGTTAATTTAATATCTAATAGTATTTTTAAATTGGGTTTTTTGCCCGATAATGGTAGGAGTTTTTTTTTTTTTTTTTTCTTTTTTCCTTTTTCATATCTTTATAGTTTGAATCTTGTCATTAAATAGTAAACACTTTAACTATAAAGAATTTATATAACTTATTTATTTTAAATATATTAAAAATATAATTTTTCTTTAAAAGATTACTGTTAATAAATTTTAAGTCGTAAGATTTATTTAATTAAAATTACGAGTGATAAAGAAATTAACTATAAGTTCATCAACGGGCACTTGTGTTGTATGTGTGTATAAGTGTAAATATGTATATATTAGATTAAATATGAAATTTCTTTAAGTATATAGGATGTGCGAGTCAATCTTTTTTGATTGGAGATATAAATCTTACTTTTATCTTTGGAACTCTCTCGAATTGAAAAATATACGAATTCTATTAACGTTTTTTTTTATTTATAAATTGTCATATGTTATTCAAATTTTCTTGATTTCTCGTGTCTTTTCTTAGGAACCTAGTAATTTTGTGACTTACAACAGCATTAAGGTATTTTTCTTACACTTAATACATTTTCTTGATGAGTATAAGAATTAATTATGGAGTAGCTACCTTGTTGGGTCCATTACAGTATTTGAAAACCGTTTGTAAATAATGAAATAATCACACTGAAAATTACACTGTTCTGCCGATTGCAGCTGTTTGTTATGTACAAAAAGACAGTATATGTAGTTTTCTGGATATCAGTATCTGTTGTATATATCGTAAATGTTATATTAAAAAATCTCCCTTTCACACGTAATCAACTGTGATTAATACTGATATATATTCTTTTTTACTCAGAAAATTCAAAGATATGTTTGTGGATCCTTTAGGTGCTAAATAATCCAAAAAACTTACTGTGGATACTAACATATATATATATATATATATATATATATATATATCCCTGTGGGTACGAACATACATATAATCTACATATCACGTCATGTTAACAAAGTAAAAAAATCGATCTTTAAGAGCATCAATACTTGATCGTGGTTATATCTCATATGCTGTTTTTATCAGAAATACGTTTTGTCTCTTAAAGAAAGATGGTCTTATCATGGCATTAAGTTGAACAATAATTTAGAATTAATTACTCCAAATAGTAAACGTTTCTTCAAATCCATCACCATCATGTCGCAATTAAGAAAAAGAATTCCTCACTTCGAAAACCAACTATTTTCTTTTTCTTAGATTGAAATACCAATCCTGACATTGTCTTATCTTGACATTAAGTTAAATAATTATTATTTGGAACTAATTAGTCCAAATAGTAAACATTACTCAGAATTTTAACCATCATTTCAGCTTAATTAAGGCTACGTCAAGAAGAGATTTAAAAATATTATAAGTATACACTTTGATTAATTAGAGGATGATGATATAAATTGCATTAGAATGATTAAAAATATTTAAATTTGGAATGTGTTAATGTTTTTAGTCAGTATGAAATTTTATATATATATTTTTTTTCATTTTATAGAAGATTTTATATTCCAGATGATAACAGAAGCAGAAATACCTTTTAATTGTAGTTATTGAAAAAAATAATAATAATAATTTTAATTCATGACCAAAATCTTGAATCATGATTGCAACATTGCCTTTAGTAACATATTTTACCTTGAAGATCACTGTAGCCTTACACATTAACGTAAATTTTAATTAATTGATCAAATCTTTATTTTTTAAATTTTAATATATTGTGAATTAATACTTTCAATATAGTTTGATATATAGATAGTTCTTTTAACTGTTTGAATTGTTTTTAGTTCTTTAAATTTAGTGTAAAGAAAAGATTCCAAAATAATTTGAATAATGCTTAATAGATTTTTAGAATAATTTTGATGGAACTTTTAATTTTATGAATTAAAATGTACACTATAAATTTTAGTAATTTAAATAATTATGCAAAATTTTATTATTTATCATACAATAATATATAAATTTTGTTAATGTATTAAGATTTTTTCTTAGTACATATTTATGTTAAAAGTGAATATCTGCTTAGATAAATATATGAATTTTAAGTTACATGTAAGTACACATATGTATGGTTTATTATATGCATGTATCTTCTTTCTTTTATAAACAACTTTTGTATTTTGAACATAATATAATAAGAAAAATTCAAGTTTCTATCTATACTTTCTCATTGCTAAATATATCTATCAAATGATAATAAAACTCTCATTCTTTAGGGACATGTGAGAGTGCAATCTTAAATATTTATAAAAAAAGGAAATCAAACACCTTGAGAGCAACAGAAGTATGTTTGCAAGCAACTTCCTATGGACCCGACCTCTATTGTTTAATGGAGAAAACTATTTAGTGCGAGTGATCAGAATAAAGCCTATTTAAAGGCCTTGAATTTGTGGAAAACAGTAGAAAATGGTCAAAAACCAATTCCACTTGGGATCCAACAATTATGCAACATAATAACTATGAAAAAAAAAGCCTAAAAAGCCAAGAATTCTAACATGTCAGCACTCAGCCTTGTTAAAAACTATTTCTTGAGTATAAGGACTTATGAAAATCTCAAGAAAAAGTTGAATGAAGAATATGAAGGTAGTGATAGGGTAAAAAATATCAAACTTCTTGCATTAGAAAAAGAGTTTGAGATGCACAAAATGAAGGAAGGTGAGACTGTTGAAGAGTATGTTGGAAAGTTATTGGAAATTGTGAGTAAAATAAATTATTTAAAGAGTCATTTCTAAACAATAAAGTAATTAAAAAAAATGCTAATGAGCTCATTAGTAAGGTTCGACCCAAAGATTTCAGAAATTAAGGAGTCATGTGATTTAACAAAGCTCACTGTTGTAGAACTTATTAGTAAGCCCCATGCATAGAAACAAATAATAAGTCTCAAAGATGATGATATTGTTAAAGGTATATTCCAAGCCAAACAAAAAGGGAAGCATCAAGGGAAGAGATACAAGAAGAATGGGTTAGAAAATGGTGAAGTTGCAGACACCCTAAAATATTCAAGAAGAAGAAATAAATTTCCTCTTTGTAACAAATGTCAAAGAATAAATAACTTGAAAAGAGCCTGCAGGTTTAAAGATAAAATTAAGATAGAATGCAAGTAGTGGAAAAAGTAGAGACACATTGAGAAAAACTGTTAGGCCAAGAAAAATCAAACAATAGGGAAGGAAGAGCAAACACAACATGTTAATTATATACATTAACAAGATGAGAAACAAACTAATATTTTTTTATGGTTTCTCAGTTTTTTCACAACTAGTAAACATATATGATATATTGGTGGTGGCTATACCAGTCATATGGCATATGGTGAAGGCTTGTTCAACATCCTAGACAAGTTTGTCAACACTAAAGTTAGGCTTGAAAATGGTCAAGTGGTACAAATAGAAGGAAATAGGTCAGTTGTTGTTCACTCCAAACAAGGTACCAAGTATATTCATATTTGTGCTTTATATGTTGCTCAAATGATTTTAAATGTTTATTCTTTAAGATTTAAAGATAAAAGGTACAACCTATATGCCTCAATCCAATATCTAGTTACATATGTTCTTATCATTGATAATCTTTCACTTTGAATTGGAATCTGGTAAATGATAGTGCTTTTCATGGTAAAACCGATGATTCGTTATTGTGATATAGAAGATATGACCACTTTAATCTTGTTTCTTTAAAGCAAATGTAGTGTAAAGACCCGAAACTTAAAAGGAAATAAAATTATAAATTGAATGCGGAAACGAAAAAATAAAGTTAGAGTTTATATTCCTTACACAATATTTTAAGAATACTCAATAGGGATATGGGAATGTTCCTTCTAAAAGAACAAGTGAAAATCAAAGAAATAAACGAAAAATAAACGACTGAGCATCCTAGGACGACCTTCACTAGCTTTTGAAGGGAGTCCGGGTGGTAAACTATTCACAACTCCCTTGTTGATTAGAATTTGGATCTTGATCCTCTTGATATAAAATAGTTAATGAAAGGGTGAGCTACACTAAGCCAGTAAGAATATTACACTGCTCACCGATACAAAAACTAAAGGTTAATAAAAATAATAAAAACAACCAACAAAGCTCTTAATTTAAGTAAATTCATTCATCATAAGTAAAATAATTTATTGCATACTTACCATTTGTGGGATTTTTAAAATCGATCTAAGAGACAACAACTCAAACAACATCATAATTTTATATTCAAGTGAGCAAGAATAACAACTTTCTATTTTTATTTGCTTACTGGTATTCTTGGGGGTCTATAGGGATATCTCATTGCGTGTGAACAAATTATCTAAACTTTGTCAACTAATCGGTCGTTCCCATACCTCGTCTGGTATGAGCACCAAAAATACCATCACTTGATATCTCGTATGGTATAAGGGTAAATCGGGCCGTCCCCATATCCCGTCCAGTATGAGTGCCAAAAATACCATTCATCGATACCCGTCCACTATGAGGTAACGTTCACGGTAGGGTTCCCTATGTACCCAGTCCGTCCACCATCTCCCAAGATATCCAATAAAACAACCATTCGTTAATTCACTTAACCAAGTAATTTTTCGTTTATTAATTTTTAATTTTACAAATTAACCGTAAATCACACAAAACAAACAATACATGTATTAAAGAAGCACAACTGAATTATTTAAATATTCCAGTATATTATTATGTATTTAAGGCTGTAAAATCAAACCACTAGTTAAACATGACAAACAATAAATAACTAATCAGTTTCACCTCCATTAGTAACCTGTAATTATTCTGAAAATTTTTTAAATTACACAAAATACCATATTATCGATTATTAAACTTTAATTCTATAATAGAGAGTAAGGTGAGAGATTCTTATTCGAATCGGTGTCTGAAATACTAAACTTTCTACTACGCCTATTGGCAGTCTATGAGTTTTCTGAATTTTTCATGTGGAGATTAAAACACGCCTTATGTACCTAAAAATACTCCAAAATTCAAAATCGGTGCTAAAAATTCTTTTCGGTCAATTTCGGGATTCTGACACGGTGGCATCGCCATGCTCCAATGACGGCACCGCCGCTCGCGGTGGCAATTTGCCTATGCGTAGCTATTTTCGACCGATTTTGACTGGTTTCAACTGGTTTTATACCTATCCCTGTGAGAAAATATGTTAGGGGGCCTCGGTTGGTCGAGAAAAAAATTTAAAAACAGAAACCTATCGGTGGTAAAATTTTTCAGTGCGGTGGCTTTACTGGCTCAACTTCGCAGCTGGGCATTTTATTTGGTCAACCTGTAGAAAACAGAATGGTGAACACAACGGTAGAAAAATCGCACGAAACGGAAAATGGGAAGGGGCTCATCAGAAGCGGTTGCGGGTTTTGCGCGCGACAACTCCTTTGTGCTTTGCCCATAGTTTTCATCTCACTAGTCATTTGTTTTGCTCCAATATAGCCACAGAAGTGCTTGAAATTGAATTCCGAGCAGGTAGGAAAATTTTTACTTTTTTTAGCGGTCGGAGGTGGCTCTAGTATAGCGGCGAGCGACAGTTGGCTCCCTTCTCCGGTGATTGGTTCTTCCTCTTCGGTGGGGGCCTAGTGAATAGGGTTCGAATTCTGTGTGATGCAAAATATTTATACCAATATTACGTTAATCTAGGTCATTCATTGCGTTTAATCTCGACCGTTCGATCACGCCTAAGAAGAAAATAAATATAAACCGTTCATCGTATTTGATCTCAATCGTCCGATCATGCCTAAGGAAGAAACGAATTTGGACCGTTCATCATGTTTGATCGCGATCGTCTGATCGTACCTGAGGAGGGAACAGATTCGGGCCATCCACACACGCGGGAATGCTTCAGGGTCGTCCGATCGCGGGGTATGCAGATCGCCAGCATGGCACCGAGTCAGCATGCCTAGCCACGCAGGCCGCTCTGGTTCGTCAAGGCTGCTGACTAAGCGGTCCTACGTTGTAAAATTTTTTAAAATTACATTCTGACCCCTAATTTCTAATTTTTCTTTTAAAAATATTCCACGAACCCAATGTTTCACCCATTTTTACCAAAATTATTTTCAATTTCATCCCTAATTTATTTTTTTCCAAATAAAACAAAAATTTCATTAAATTAATTTAAAAAAATGTATTTTATTTTATTTTTTTATATATATCTAAATTAACAAAATTTATCTCGGGCTAATTTTTTGAGTCCGGGTATTATATGTAGTCTCAAGGCTTAATAAAAGATTTACAAATCTCAATCGAAGAAAATCTTGTATATGGCATCTATGAATTCAAAAGTCTCATAGGTAACTACTCCCGTCAAAGTCAACTTATAGAGCAAAAGAAAATTTAGAGTTGGTTCACATAGATGTATATGGCCTAATGAGCATCGAAACTTTCATAAAAAATAAATACTTTATGCTCTTTATTAATGACTTTACAAGAATGGTGTACGCTTATTTCTTGAAGAGTAAAGCACAAGTTCTTAAGGTTTTTAAAAGATTCAAAAATATGTTGAAGTATAAAGTATATGTAGATTAAAGGCTATAAAGTCAACTAATAGTAGGAAATACACTACTTAAGAATTTTAAAAGTTTTGTGCAGATCGAGGCATTGGAATTGCTAGCTAACTGTGAGCTAATCACCTCAGCAAAATGATATTTCAGTGATAAAGAACATATTAGTGGAAGATATGGGAAAGTGTTTGATGAATGACAAAGACTTGCCTAAAAAATTCTAAGTATCAGTTGTGTATGCTTTAGTATACCTGTTAAACAGATTGCCAACTAAAGCAGTTAAAGGAAAAACCCCAATATAAGCTTAGTTGGGTATGAAACCTTTAGTAAAACACTTGATTAAAAAGAAGAACTAAGGATTTTTCTAGGTTATGCATAAGCCTCAAAAGGTTATAGGATATATAACTTAAAATAAGGTTTTGTTCACGTTAATAGACATGTCAAAGTTGATGAATATGCTCATTGGAATTGGGAGCAAAAAATGGTTAAAAGAGATGAAGGAAAAGAGAACAAGATATAGAATTTAGTTGATTTTGACACTCCACTAAAGAAGAACGTTGATGCACTTTCAGACACCTCAACTAAGTCACTTGCACTCAAGAGAAAATCTTTGTGTAAAATCTATGAAAAATGCAACTTTGTGAAGCTTGAATCTTCATCCTATGAAGAGACAGGCAAATATAAGGAATAGAAGCAAGTTATACAAGTGGAGATTTCAATCTTTAAAAAGAATGAAACTTGGAGTTTGGTAAACAAATTAGAGTAAAAGAATGTCATAAGTGTCAATGGGTTTTCTAGATCAAATTAAATCATGATGGAACCATTCATAAACATAAAGTGAGACTGGTAGTTAAAAGGTACTCTCAACAACTTGATGTGGATGTTGGAGATAGCTTTACACCTGTGGCAAGACATGAAACTATAAGATTGCTACGGGCACTTACAACTCAACAAGGATGCAAGTATTTCATCTTAAAATAAAGTCTGCAATTCTAAAGGGAGAATTGTAGGAAGAACTATGTATTGAATAACCTGAGGGATTCCAGGTTGAGGGTAAGGATAATTATGTATATAGGTTTTATAAGGCTTTGTATGGCTTTAAACAAACCCAAAGAGCATGGTACAATAAGATGGATGCTGTAACGTCCCCGGAAAATATTAAAATGAAATGAGTATTTAAATATATCGAATGCGGAAGCGAGATCAAAATTTCAGTTAACATCCCTTACACGAAAAACCAAAAAACGTACTTAAAATATAAAAGGTTAAACTAACTAAGAAAGAAAACTCGAAAATAAACTATGCGTATGACTACAGAGTCTCTAGGCATCCCCTTCGTCGTCCTCCTGCGGAACGGGCTCGGGAACCATGTCTTCCTGATCTGAAATGGTTAATTAAGGAGTGAGCTACACTAGCCCAGTAAGAACATCACGATATCTCACCGTCACGGAGGTAAAGGTGGGTAGAAAAACACAAAAAGACCAATGGAGCATAATTTACAATAAACTCGTTTATTAACATGAAAACCTTTACCATCCACTTACCTCGGTGGAATTTATGAAAACAATATAAGAAAAATAATAACATTATCACAATCATGGAATAATATAAGCTGTAAAACATAGCACTTATCACGCCTTTTGTAATTCAATCATTATACAACATATCCTTTTCTCATTTACCAGCCTACTAGTATCCATGGGGGTCCCTAGGGGTCCCGCTACCCGTTAACCTTTAACATTCATAATCAGTTTCCAGGGCCGTCCCCATACCCCGTCCGGTATGGGCGCCAAAACCATAAACCTCAATACCCCGTCCGGTATGAGGGTGAAACGGGCCGTCCCCATACCCCGTCCGGTATGGGCGCCAAAACCATAAGATCTCCATACCCCGTCCGGCATGTGAGACCACAATCCCGGTAGGGTTCCCTACGGACCCGGTCCGTCCACCATCTCCCAGGATATCTAGTCAGGCTGACCCCATCATACAATTATCAGTCTATACAATGTTTCATTTCCCTTTTCCTCAATAAGCATCATCAATTCACATTTAAACAAGCAAATCGTAATTCATGCCGAACAGACAACATACAGTATCAGTTCTTCAGTCATTCAACCCATAATTAATAAAACAGTAATATATGCATTCGAAACTATAAAATGAACACATCAAACCCCATAATGCATTTAAAGCTGTAAAACAGTGTAAAACAGGCCAAATAACAGTAAATCATCAATCACACTAGACTCGGGCTCCATTAGCAACCTTAAGCAATTTCACACATGCGTTAATTCAAGAAATACCGTTTTATTATTTTGAACTTTAATACCGTGATAGGAAATAGGGTGAGGGGTCCTTACTTGTTTTCGGGATCCGAATACGATTCACAGTGCGCCTGCAGGCCGTCCCTAATTTTCCCTGAATTTTTTCCGGGGAACTGAAACACACTAACAGTACCTGCACGTGTTCCAAAAAAAATCCAAATTAGGCCCAGGGCCCCTTTCGGACCAAATCGCAACTCCGGCACGGCGGCTCCGCCGTGCTCCAGCGACGGCGCCGCCGCTGGCGGCGGCGAGTCGCCTCGGGTTGGCTATTTTCGGCCGAATTCGGCCACGCTCGCATTGGTCCTTGTCAGAAAACAACCCTAGGGCCCTCGGGGGGCCAAAAAATCACGGAAAAACGGAGCTTACCGGCGGCGGCGCTCTCGGGTGCAGCGGCTCTCCGGCGAGGTTCGTGGTTTGGTGATTCGGCTCCGGTCAACCTGTAGAGAAAAGAATGGTGATCACGGTGATATAAAAATTGCATCGAACGGAGGCCGGGAAGGGCCTCGTCGGAGGCAAAAACCGAGAGGGGGCGCGGCGGCGCCGCTGGGCTTCGGCCGCGTATTCCGGCCGTTTGGCCGGGATTTCGGCTTCGATTTGGCCATAGGAGGAATCAGTGGGGAAAAACGAGTCGGGGGTATGAAATTTACCTCGATCGGCGGTCGGAAATTTCCCCGGTGCGGCGGCGAGTGGCGGCGGGTGGCGGCGGTCGGCCTCTGGTTCGTCTTCTCCGGCGAGCGGCTGGCGGCTAGGGTTTGTGGTCTGGTGTGGGGGTTCTATTTATAACCCCTTGCCTTTTGATCACAGCCGTTCATTTCGTTTTAATCTGGGCCGTTCGTTTTTGATTGAATCTGGGCCGTCCGTGCGTTTGAATCTGGGCCGTCCGATCGCGCGATTGATCTGGGCCGTCGGATCGCACCCACGCGGATCGCCAACGTGGCTCCTTTCGGAGTGACGCGATCTTGCCACGTGGCAGGCCCTGGTTGGCCGGGACTGCTGACCGGGCCTGCTGACGTGGCTGCTGACGTGGCCCCCTTTTTTTTTTTTTCCGCCTTTCCGGGTGCTACAGATGCTCATTGTATCAATTGTGGCTTTGTAAGAAGTGAAAATTAACCTATATAAGTTAAAATTGTAAAAATTTGAAAAATTATTATTTTTTCTATCTATGTAGATGATTTGCTGATTATGGGAAATTGTGAGAAACTTGTTGCAGACTTCAAACATGAAAACACAAGTCATGTTTGAAATGTCATATTTAGGACTCATGACATATTTCTTAGGAATGAAAAATTATCCAATTCTCATAAGATATTTTTGTTTCTCAAATGAAATATGTCAAGGAATTATTGAAGAAGTTTAAATTGGAAAGTAGTAATTAGTAATTACTCCATTAGTTCTAAAACAAAAGTTGTCAAAAAAGGCAAAGGTGAAAGTGTTGATTCAAATTTGTATAAAAGCTTAGTGGAAAGTCTATTTTATCTTATGGATATAAAACTTTACTTATTATTTGCTACAAGTGTTCTTTCAAGATTCATGCAAGACATTTTGTTACAACAAAAAGGGTCTTAAGAAAAATTAAAAGAATTGTTGATTATGGTATCAACTATATACATGCAAATCATGAATTTTTTAAAGTTTTTTCGGATAGTGATTGGAGATGATGCACCAATGATTTAAAATACACAAATTTACTATTGGTTTAGGAGTATTTTTATGAATGTTTAAGAAGCAAAAGATAGTTATATAGTCACATATGCGAAATATATAGGTATTGCTGCCGTTATTTCAAGCCTTATAATTAATGAAAGTGTTGGAAGATTTACTACAACCTCAAGCTAATCTAACAATAATAAAGGTTGATAATTTGTCAGCTTATGTACGATAAAGAATCTTATTAATCATGTTCGAATCTTATTAATCATGGTCGAACCAAGCATATTCAAGTAAAATATCATGCTATCAGACAAGCACAAAAGGAATGTGATATTACTTTGATTCACTACTGTTTAAATGACCAACTTGCTAACATAATAACTTGCTCATTGGGAAAATAAAGGTTTGAGAAATTAAGGTTCAAATTGGGGATATCCAAAAATATTCTTAAGGAGGAGTAAAACTTTTCTTAATACGTTTTATGTTAAGCTACATGTATGTTAGATAGATACATGGATTTTAAGATGCATGTAAGTGCATGTATGTATGGTTTACCATATACATGTATCTTCTTTCTTATATCAATATTTTTGCATTTTGAACATAATATACTAAGAAAAAGTTACATTTTTATCTATACTTTCTTGTTTCTAAATACATCAATTAAATTCAACAAAAAGAAGTATTATTTATTAGAAAGATGATTTGAGTAGTTGAGTCGTAATAAGAAAACGAAAAGTTATGTTTATTTTTTCTTTATAGAAGACTTATAATCCAAAGTAAAAGTTTGAATATGCTTTAATATTTTTTTAGTTTTTTTTATAAGATTATATATCATATGTATATATATGGTATTTTTTGCTCGTATCCGATTAACAAATGGGTACTTATACATGCATGCAATAACCAAAATGTCAAAAATATATATACATCAAACATCTTTTAAAAACTACAATAAGAATATTAATGTTGGTAAAATAATGCAAAGGGTTTAATTTTTTTTTTTTTTAAGAGGTACCTAAATTATAATCTCAATTATGCGGGAAACTAATTTTAAAGTAGAATAAAGATGCAGGACTAAAGAGCTTATTTAAATGAAAATAACTTATTAAACTTTTCTTTTTTAGTAGTTTTTTGTAATTAATTTTTACTCACAAAAGTTTCTTTATAAATAATTTTAGAGATGCATTGTTTATATACACCTAATGTTAAATGTATAAGATAATATTATAATTATATTAGACCATAATAATTAGTAAAGTAACAACATCTAATCCAAATGACAAAATTATATTTTTATTTTATAATTGAAAATTTAAATTTAAGTAG
Source organism: Carica papaya (assembly GCF_054855325.1). Lineage (NCBI taxonomy): Eukaryota > Viridiplantae > Streptophyta > Magnoliopsida > Brassicales > Caricaceae > Carica > Carica papaya. Next base: position 8,799,245 of record NC_142317.1, read on the forward strand.
TATATATTTTTTTCTCATCTAAACAAACCACAATGAAAATAGTTATTTTCAATTTTAAAAGATTCGGAATCATTTGTGCACACTATTAATTATACTTATAATTTTCATAATTAGTGGTGTCAAATTGAAAGTTGTAGAACAGCAAATTGTAATGTAGAATATGAATGCTCACTTTTCAACAAATCTTAACAAATATAATTATTATGCTCACAGCCATTAAATGTTTTAAATTTACATAATTATTTGTTATTATGAATTAAAAAATTAATTTAATCTCTTTTTTTTTTTTAAAAAAAAGAAAAACAAATCTAATCACCTCCCTAAGAAAAACAAACATAATCACCTTTTATCTTAAAGAAAAAGAAAGGAGAACGACGTGACAACTATCATTGTCAGAATTTTTTCCTGCGATTTAGTGGCCATATACATGTTTTATAGCTGTGTTATATATTAATTAATAAAATAACTAAATATAAAAACTTTTATATATACAAATAATTAACTATGATACATTAATATAATAAGTATATAAAAAAATATTTAAAATATAATATTTATTTCGTAACTATAAAGATGTGGTTTTAATATATTGATATTTTATGAAGCAAAGTCATTATATAACAAAGGATAGCATATAAGAAGGCTTTCGCAGTTTTTGTAATAATAAATTCTATATTTATTATGTCTTATTTCAAGTGTGTAAAACTAAAATAGCTAAAATTTTAATCAAAATTTATGAGCAAGAGTATAAAATATAATCTTAATACCTTCATAATATTATTTTTATTACATGATCTAATTAAATGAAATACGAAATAACTATTATATTAATATATCATAGTTATTTATTTTTACGTAAAGACATGGTTTTGATATACTCTAAGGATTTAAATTTTTTTAATGATAATTTATATATTTAATTAATTAAATAATACAACCTCCTAAAAATAATATACGAGAATGCACAATTCGAATCTAAAATCTCTTATAAAGAGATGAAGTATTAGTCATATTGTTAAAAAACTATTATTATGGTTTAATTTCTAAATGTAATAATCAAATTAGTATATATAATACTTTTGTATTGACTTTTGTAATTACAACAAATTCTTTTAAAAAATAAAAGATATATTTCTACTAATTTTATGCAGTAATAATATAAAATTGTTGTCTCTCTTCCGGTAAAAAAAAAAGGATACTAATTTGGTACTAATATATATGTCTTCTTTTTGACGCTCCATATTAGCCTTTAAGGTAATTATTATTATTTTTTTAAATGAAATAAAATTTATCCATAGCAATGAATCATGACAAACACAATGAGAAGTATAATCAAACAATAAATCCAACAACTGCAATATAAATTGAGAAAAAAGAAATGCATGGTCATGTTCAAACCATATCATCCATTATTATATGCTACAATTGGATGCAGGTGTACATACAAATAACTAAAACCAGTTAAATAGTATATATATGTGTGTATATGTAAAGTTATACTTATTCTACTTGCTATTTATACAGTATTTTTACTATATCACAATAGTATCACATATGTAACAAAACATACAAGATACTGTTCAAACTACTTAAAGGAGCTAGTTGCCAGCGTACACATATACTTCTCATCAACATTCTGAATTGGTAGGATATATATGACTTTAACTTTTTTGTTCTTTAAAATATAGGAAATAAATATAAATTATTCTATATATCTAGTAGTTAGTTAGAAGCCGAAATAAATCTAACCAAATGATTAAATAATAGATTTATAACTTAATTTAACGTATTTATCTAGATACATGTATAATATTCATATTAACTAAAATATTAATTATTTTAGATGTTCTGATTAGATCGGAATTTTCTGTAAAGAAAATATTATTCCTTAATGACACTATCTCAAATTTTAATTTCAAGTTCCAAAAAGCGTATCCATATCTATTAAATTCTTTAAAAAAATCTCATTTGAAATCTAAACAAATTTGAGTAGCTAGGTAGCTTAATCTTCCTCCTAACTAGACTAAATTTCTATATATATTATATCAATAATGCTTCAATCCTTGCTCCATTGTGTGTGAAAAAAAGAAAAGAAGAGAAAAGAGCATTCATAGAGCTTTAGATTACATTAAGCGTGCGAGTATTTTAACAAATAATAATAGAGCCATATCAAGTTGGAATAAGAGAGAAATTAAAGAAGGAAGAGTAGTAATAGCACGGGAGATATAAAATATTAAAGAGAAGATTAATTTGAAGAAAATCATAACACAAAGCAGTCCAAATACATGCATGCATGCGACCCGTTGACTATGACTATGACGATGACAACTATAACTATTATGATGATTACAACTATTAAGACAACGACTACGATGACTAAGAAACTGACAACATATCCTTGTGGTAGGATATAATTGGTTATTTAAAATACATCTCCAATAACAACCCAAAAAATTCAAAATATAATATCATAATACTCAATTCCTAAGGGTAATTAAACTAATTGGACCATATCAGTCTATTATTATGGTTATTCTGATATATGAATGGCACCATCACCTCTACTTGTTCCTCATTAGCAAACCCTACATGAGGCTGTTATTGTACTTGTGGGTTAATCTCGTCAACGAACATGTTTGAGACTGGTGCAGCTTCTGCACCATAGAATCCTCCTTGATCTGAACGAACGTCTCCTCGGGACCCTTCATCACTCCTTTGTTTGTGGCCCGCTAAAGTTGAGGTGACTTGCTAAGTGTTTCCATCTTCTTCTAGATTTTTTTGAGGTGTTGTTCAATGAGCCAACCCAGATCTTTAAGATCAATGAGGTTGAGTTGTTGGAGAGTGATGCGGAACCCAAGATCAACCAACATGATCAAGAACTCACATAATTTTATTCAAGACACCAGAAAAATTTGATTATGTGAAAACCTCCCTACTAAACCCTCTATCAAGAATGATTGGAACTATGATCACTGAAAAACAAAGAATTAAAAGAAGAATAGAAAAATACCACAAGGAATTACCTTGATAAGTAGATCCACTCCTTGTTCAACAAGAAGGATGAAGACACATCTCTTGAATAAGACTCACAATATTATTGATTTTAATCTTGAATGCTTACAACAAAGACTTAATGGTCTATTTATAGGGTAAGCCATGTGAATAAAAAAGTAATAAAAATCTCCTAATTAAAATTATAATTACATAAGAAATTAATTAAAAATAGAGTCTAAATTTTTAACTAAGTGCAATTACATAGAAAATTAATTAAAATTAAAGTATAAATTCGTAATTATGATAGATATAGTCTTCCCCCTTTTCTTGGTCGATTGTTCATTTTTTTACCTATTTCCGTCATATGCTTGAATAAAGTTGATAAGACCATTATGCCCTTGAATTAATTAGTTGGGTAACTTATTTCCTTGGGCTTCTTTAGTGGATCCAAACCCATCTTCCTCATTAATCCAAGCTTGGATGAAGAGTTGGAAAACTTGTTGTAATCCTTGGGTCTGGCTCCTTATTATGGCCCACTTAGCATGATGATGTCTCTTCCATGTGGCCAAGATACTCCATGCTCATATCATCTCCCTCCTCTTCAAGATGATTTGTCCTCAAATCTGGACCTGCATCGAAAAAAGAAAGTTTAGCAACATTAAAGGTGGTGGAAACACCATACATACCTAGGAGGTCTATCTTGTAAGTGTTGTCGTTGATGCACTTCAAGATCTAGATCGGGCTAGCTCCTCTAGGGTTCAGTTTTAACTTCTTTTATTTAGGAAATCTTTCCTTTCTCATATGGACCCTACCCAATCTCCAAGTTGAAATGTGACTTATAGTCTTAGGCGTATGCCAATCTTTAATGCCTTTTACTTTTTCGTCATCTATTTCGATACCCTGTGCTAACAACAAAACCTAAAAAGATTAGTTTTTCACTACAAAAGGTACACTTTTTGAGGTTAGTATACAACTTTTCTTTTTGCAATATCTCTAAGATACTTTTAATATGCTCAACATGATTTTCTAATGATTTGCTATATATTAAAATATCATGAATGTAAACAACTACAAATTTACCAAGATATGGCCATAAAATATGATTCATTAAACGCATGAGGGTTCTAGGAGCATTAGTCAACCCAAAGGGTATAATCAACCATTCATACAAATCGTATTTTGTTTTAAAAGTAGTCTTCCACTCATCTCCGGGATTCATGAGGATTTGATGGCAGCCACTCTTCAAGTCGATCTTGGTGAAGATGTCTGTGTTGCTTAACTTGTCCAGCATATCATCAAGTCAGGGAATGGGGTATCTATACTTAACCGTGATGTTATTCACGGCTCAACAATCCACACACATCCTCTAAGACCCATCCTTCTTGGGTACCAACAGGACTGACATTGAACAAGGACTTAAACTTTCATGAATATATCCATTCTTCAACAACTCCTCTACCTATATCTGAAGCTCCTTTATCTCCTTGGGATTGCTTTGGTATGTAGGGCGATTAGGAATCGATGATCCGAGGGCAAAGTTGATCTAGTGCTTGATCCCTCATATCGGTGGTAATCTATTTGGTATCTCCTTTAGAAATATGTTATGAAATTCCTGCAAAACAGACAACAGAACACTAGACAAAGAGGAGTTAAGGTCAGTTAAACTTAAATAAGCCTCCTTATACCGAAGTACAACTAGAATTTATTTCTCACAATATGCTCTCCTAAACTCTTTTTCCCACATAAGTAGACACTTTTTTTCTCTTGTTTTTCTTCTGTCATTAGGCCTTATCTTTTCTTTTAGGCCTTTTGCTCTCTTAGTGAGCCTTTTATTCTGGTCTCTTTATCACTCAGTGGGCCTTCTATTTTCTTTTGGGCCTCTTTTTGTTCACTCATTGAGAGTTCTCTTTTTTTTGGGCCTTTTTTTATTCACTCATTGGCCTTCTCTTTTTTTTTTGGGCCTTTTTTATTTCTTTTTATTTTTGTGCTATTATTCCTTCCATTGATTTTTTTTGTTTTAAACTTGTCTTCACACACCTCTTTAGGTGACAACGGGATGAGAGTGTGATTTTGCCTATTGAAGTTAAAGGCATAGCGGTTCTTAAAATCTTCATGAGTAACTCGCTGATCATATTGCCATGGCCGCCCTAATAAGATGTAATTAACATGCATAGGTATGACATCATAAAGAACTTGATCATGATACCTTTTTACGGTGAAAGTTATCATTACCCTGCTTGTTTACTCGGATGTCTCCACACTCATTTAGCCACTATAGCCAGTAAGGGTTGGGGTGCTTGGTATAAGCTAATCCCAACTTCTCAATAAGTGTTGTTCTAGCTATGTTTGTGTAACTACCTCCATCGATGATCATACTGCATACTTTTTCACCCACAAGACACCATGTATTGAATATGTTCTTTCTCTGATCATCCTCTTCCTTTATTTGGATGTTGAAGGCTCTCCTTATAACTAGGGACTCTCCTTGAGCCGCATACTCATTCTCTTCATCCTCATTGTCTCTTAACAACATCACCATTTGATTCAAGTATTGTGAAGCAATGTGCCTAGATCTTAAACACTTGAAACATTTTATACTGTTATGTTTCTAAGATGAGATAGGTGTTTTACCTTTATAGTCGGGTGTGGTTGCCTTCTCCTTCTTTGCCTCATATCTCTTCTTTTCCTCGTTCTTTGGCCATCTTGAGTTAAAGGTAAGAGTGGTATAGAACGTTCACTTACCTTTACTCTTTAGTTATCTCTCAATCTTCATGGCCATGTGGACCATATTCTCCACCTCCACATACTGTTGTAATTCCACCATGTTGGTGATGTCTCTTTTGAGACCTCCGAGGAATCTCACCATGGTTGCTTCAAGATCTTGTTCTATATTGGCTCTGATCATAGCCATTTCCATCTCTTTATGGTAGTCCTCAATAGACATAGATCTCTGCATTAAACATTGTAACTTTTGTAGTAGTTATGGCAATCAAAGGCTAGTTCTACCGCTGATAGTTTGATCTTTTCTTCTTTGTAGTAGTTATGGCAATCAAAGGCTAGTTCTACCTTCTTCTCCCACTCCAAGTATGCTTCAACATTATTCCTACCCTTGAAATACAATATTCTCATCTTGATGGAGCTAATATTACTATCCTTCATTTCTTCTCTCCTCTCCACCCTGTATTCCTCCTCATTATTATAGGACCCAGCCTCATCGTCATGGTATTGAGTCCTTGGTCGTGTGCTGCTTGGGGTCCCATGCCTTGCCTCACTTCGACCACCACTTAGATTATCCACTTCTTTATTTAGTCGTGTCAATTTTGTTTGCATAGCCACCAAAAAAAAGTTTTATGTCGGTAGGGCTTTAGTGTTCGCTTGACATCTCTAGAAAAGAGTTCCCTACATAAGAGGTTAGTAATCACAAATAAAGATTCCTCACTGGTTCTCTCATATTTTACTCGCATAGCTTTTACCCTATGATATTCTCACACATTCTTACCTTTTACCTTTTTATCTCCTACCCTCAAGTTGAGTGTCGGATAGATCCTCTTGAATTAAAGTATTCTCAAATATTATTTTGAGACACTGCAAGGAGTCCTATAGAACAAATACTGCACTAATACTTGAAGCAAGAGTGTGATACACAAAGGAAGAAGTAATGTGTTATTAATTACACTAAGCTCTAAGATGCAATTTAGATGCTTAGATGTATCAAGGAACTAAAGCTTAGAACAATGAGAGAAACTAAGAGTAAAAAAAAATGACAGTTTATAGAAGATGTAGGGATTTAGTTTTGCCCCAAGGGGAAATCTGAAAGATATTCCTACCAATCTATTCCTAATGTACATTGCATTTAACAAAAAAAAAAAAGCCTTTAGTGAACTATATACATGTGGATGCACGTGGTTGTGAAAAAAAACTTACATTATAAAAAGGGTTTTTGCCTTATAAAGAGGTGGTTCTTGCACTATTTAAAAGAAAGATGGTTGAGTACCAAAAAGGTAAGTACTTTCCCGATGGGATTTCTTTCCTTTGTTTCATTTTTTTTTTCTTTTTTTTCTTTCCTCTTTTTTTTTTTTTTTTTCACAGGAAACAAAATTGTAAGAAAAGTATATTTTAAAAAAATTGGTACCCAACAATGATTTTATTAAGCCAAGAAGGCGTCAATTGACGTTATGTCTTACTTGGATCGATGTATGAGATAATCTTTTTTTTAGTAGATGAACAAAAATAAATAAATGAATAAATGGTGCAAGAATTTAAAAGTACAAAACTAAAAGATAATAGGTTTAGATGGAGCCAAAGCTCTGATACCAAATGAAACAGAATCTAAGATCAACCAACGTGATCAAGAACTCACATAATTTAATTGAAGGCACCAAAGAAATTTGATTCTATGAAAACCCTCTCTACTTAACCCTCTATCAAGAATGATATGAACTAATATCAATGGGAAATGGAGAATTAAAAGAAGAATGAAAAAATGACATAAGGAATTACCTTGATAAGTAGATCCACTCCTTACTCAACAAGAAGGATAAAAACACCTATCTTGAATAAGACTCATAATATTATTGATTTTAATCTTGAATGCTTACAATAAAGACTTGATGACCTATTTATAGGGTAAGCCATGTGGATAAAAAAGTAATAAAAATCTCCTAATTAAAAATGCAATTACATAGAAAATTAATTAAAAATAAAGTTAAATTTTTAACTAGGTGCAATTATATAGGAAATTAATTAAAATTAAAGTATAAATTCGTAATTATAATAGATATGGTCTTCTCCCTTTTCTTGGCCGATTGATTCTTTTTCTTACCCATTTTCATCATATCTTGAAAAAAGTTGATAAGACCATTGTGCCCTTAGACTAATTGGTTGGATAATTTATTTCATTGGGATTTTTTAGTGGATCCAAACCCATCTTCCTCATTAATCCAAGCTTGGATGAAGAGTTGAAAAACTTGTTGTAATCTTTGGGTTTGGCTCTTTATTATAGGCCCACTTGTCATGATGATGTCTCTTCCATGTGGCCTAAGATGATCCATGCTCACATAGAGGGGCTTCCCAATAATCTTTAGAACATGATATCTGTGATCTCCTTCTCGCGATTATCCTTGGGATGCTTCTTCAGTTGATTGGTTGCCTTGGTGATCCTTTGGCCCAGGAAGCTCTCTTGATTCACCATCTTCTTCTTCTGCTCTATCTGCAACATCCTCTTAAAGTTGACAAGCACGCATTGGGCTCTGAGAAGGGAAGGCCAAACCTCTGGTTATAAGTCATAGGGGCTATAAATGATCGCATAAGCTTTGACATTGCAAAGAGTGCTGAGTTCACTCCCTTTTGTCATTAACCCCTTCTTCATTTTCTTGAACGTGGCTTTTCTTGCAGAGTCGTTAGTGATATAGGTAAACTTAACATTCTTTCTAGTCATGGTGTGTCGTGTCTGGCGAAGGAGTCGGAGGGAGAATATATAGAATGAGACAAAGTTTGAAGAGTTATTACTAAGGAATTAGGAGTGGAACATTATAATATAGTAGAATATACTATGTAAGGTAAGATGTGATACATCCTAAAATTGCAAGTGGAATGCCCAAATTATCTCTAAAAATGCTATATCTTCAATGTTTTATATCTTTTGTACTAGTACTACTCTTTCTTCTCTAATTTCTATCTTGCTCCGACTTGATGTGGCTCCATTGATATTTGTTAAACTACTTTTACGCTCAATGTAATTTTAAGCTATCTAAATGCTATCTTCTCTTCTTTTCTTTTCTTTTTTTTCTTCTTTTATATACAATGGAGCGAGGATAAAAGCATTATTGATGTAGTATATATAACCATTCAGTCTAGTTAGGAGGAAGATTAAGCTAGCTAGCTATTCAAATTTGTTTAGATTTCAAGTAAATTTTTTTTATATAATTTAATAAATATATATACACTCTTCGAATCTTGAAATTAAAATTTGGGATAGTGTCATTAAGGAATAATATTTTTTACAAAGAAAATTTCAATCTAACTGGAACATCTAAAGCAATTAATATTTTAATTAATATGAATGTTATACATATATCTAGGAAAATACGCAAAATTAAGTTATAAATATGTTGTTTAATCATTTGGTTGGATTTATTTTGATTTCTAACTGATTAATAAATATATAGAATAATCTATATTTGTTCTTAATATTTTAAAGAACAAAACAATTACGCTCATATATATACTACCAATTCAGAGTGTTGATGAAAAATACATATGTACACTGACAACTAACTCGTTAAGTAGTTTGGATGGTATCTTATATATTTTGTTAAATATATAAAATTTTTGTGATATAATAGCAATGCTGTCTAAATAGCAACTAGAATAAATATTGTTGTATATGTATACACACACATATATAATCTTTATCTGGTTTTAATTATTTATATGTACACCATCATGCAATCTGTAGCATATGATAATTATCTTAAAGGTTAGAATCAGTAATGGATGGTGGATCATTTCCTTTTATATTGCGGTTGTCGGATGTATTGTTTGATGGTACTTCTCATTATATTAGTAATAGTTAATTGCTATTGATAAATTTTGTTTCATTTTGAAAAAAAAAAATTATCTTAAAGGTTAATATGGAGTGTCAAAAAGAAAACATATATATTAGTACTAAATTAGTATCAGTTTTTTTAATAGAAGAGAGAACACCTTTATATTTTACTGTATAAAATTGACAGGAAATATATCTTTTATTTCTTCCAAAATTTGTTGACAATTGCAAAAGTCAATACAAAAGTATTCATGTACATTACATTTATTATTATATTTTAAAATAAATCATATTAATTGTTCATTAACAATATGATTAATATTTCATCTCTTTTTAAGAGATTTTGGATGTAAATTGTGCATGCTTGTATATTATCTTTAGAAGATAGTGTCACCTAATTAATTAAATATATGAATTATCACTTAAAAAAATTTGAAATCCCTAGAGTATGCCAAACCACAATTTTAAATACAAATAAGTAACTATGATACATTAATATAATAGTTACTTCATGTTGCATTTAATTAGATCATGTAACAAAAATAATACTATGAAGGTATTAAGATTATATTTTATACTCTTGCTTATAAACTTTGGTTAAAGTTTTATTATTACGAGAACTGCAAAGCCTTCTTATATGTTATCATTTTTTATATAACGAGTAAGCTTCATAAAATATCAATGTATTAAAATTTTAATTAATATTGTAACTAGTACTGTGTCAGAAGAATATAATTAATACATATGATAATATGGTTTTATGATTAAGGATCGTAAATACCTAACTTTATGATGTTAACGTATTGGTCATATTTATAAATTTAAAAAATATTATAATGAATTTAATAAATTTGAATATATAATTATAGTATACTATAATATTTTAAAAAACAAATCATATATAATCTAAATTACTTATTTATGATTAGAAACTCCGATGTGGGTGTGAGTTTAGGTGTCCCACCTGTCTCTGTTGGGTTTTAAATTCATTTTACCTTGTATTTGTTCTTGCTGATTTTCGGAGATATGTTTTAGTGCCATATCTTTAATAAAATTTTGAGAAATAGTTTTTACCATGTTTAAAAAAAAAAAAGAAAATGTTGTATTTTTGACATAAAAAGAATTATATTAATTAACACCAAAAATTTCAAAGAATAATAATAATATATATAAAAAAATGAATACGTATAAATTCGTTTAGTAAAAATAAAATCATACATTTTATTCTTTTGATTAAATATTCTTTAATTTATTTCGATACAACCGTTTTTTTCCCCTTCTTAAAAGTAACTTTTCATGAAATCGAACATATATACGTCCTCTTTGGAGATATACATATGTCCCTAAAATCTCAAAGGAAAATCAATTAATGAGATTCAGTCTCTCACGAAAAATCTTTATTTGGACCCACCGGCAAATTATGGTATACAAAAAGTTTGGCATCTTTAATATTAATTTCCTGCCTAATAGTGCTTGGAGATTAATGGAATTGCAGTAATCTTTTTTTTTTTTTTTTTTTTAACTGTTGAATTTCGCTTAATTTTGAAATAAATGAAAAATAAATTTTATTTTTGAAATGAATAAATAGAATCATCATGATTAAATTTTCTACTAATTATGGTTTGGAGGTTTGCTTAACTTGTCTAATCAGAATTTCATGGCCACTTTTCTAAAAGAAAAATGTGACAGACATTGTCTTGTTAATTCATTCACCCAACACCACATAAGCAAGTTGCTTCCATCACAATCTTTTGAATTGCCATTTCTCCCACTCTCCACCAAATGGCAAATTTGTAATTTCATCATTTTTTTTTTTTGTTAACATTATAGTTTTTTTTTTAGAGCTCATGTCTATTTTAAACTTGAAACTGGTGAGACAAGACTTCTAACTCAAAATAGTATTGTTTTTTATAAAGGGGACCAAGCCATAAATAAAATGTAAGTATAAACATATGTTTGTGTATATAAGTAGATATTAGATGCCAATCATGTCATGCATATACTACTTACATATAAATAGTGTGAAGTGAGAACATAAATTAATTGTTAAAGCGAGATCCAGAAAGAACCTTTAAGGGTTCCCTCTTCTTTAAGAAGGTAAGACTTCTAACTTTAAGACTTCTTTTGTGGGAAAAAAAAAAAAGAAAGTAAAATCTCAAAAGTATAAGTTGCATGCATTGCAAAAAGGTTTTTTTTTTTTTTTTTTTTTCCTTTTTCTCTTTAAATTACTAAGATATAAAAATTGAGAAATGAAAAGGTGGTACACAATGTTCAAGAACAAAATTAGTCAAAACAAATACTGTCCACCAATTTAACTGAATGGTGGGTTGGATATATGAGATTGAAAAACAATGGTTTAATTTCCATTGAATGAAGATAAGGTATATACACATGTACAAAATGAGAGATTAATAGTTAATCATTTATTTGTGAGATTTATTGTAAATTAAATAATATGTGATATTTATTATTAATAACCTAATTTGTGAGATTTATTGTCAATCATTTAATTTGTAAGATTTATTATCAATAATTTATTTTGTGAGATTTGTTTTCAGTCAAATTATCTATGACAATTACAGAAATATATAATTAATTAATTTATCTAATATGCACCCCGAAGATGGAGCTTCTGTGAAAAGTCCAATCTTGGTCTTCAAAAGTTGAAAGTAATTGAGTGGAAGAGGCTTGGCCAAGAGATCTGCTAAATGATCTTCTGAGGACACATAGGTGACACGTAAAACTCCACTTTGGACTTGATCCTGAATAAAATGATAATTAATCATAAAATGCTTCATCTATGAATGAAAGATATGATTAGAACAAAGATAAGTTGCACTAACATTGTCATAATAGATAATTAGAGCAGCAAGAATACAAATGACGAACTAATTTAGAAAATCGATCCAATGTAACTCAGCAGTTGTAGCAACAACAAAATGATATTCAGCTATAGTGGAGGATTGTGTAACCGTGTGTTGTTTCTTGGAGGATCAAGACATGGGATTGCGACCGAGGTAAACAATATAAACATTGGTGGAGGTGTAGTCATCCATATTACCAACCCTAGCCAACATATAAGAAGGCATGAAGAGATAGAGATGTGTGACGGTGCAAGGCAAGACCATGATAAGTTGTATCAGAAAGATAGTGAAGTAAGCATTTGACAACATTTCAATGATCACTAGTAGGTTGATTCAGCATGAACTGAGACAATTTATTAACAAAAATATAATATCAAGGCGAGTGAGGTACAAGTATTAGAGACTTCTAACAACTATTATGCATTCAGAAGGATCTATCAAAACAGTACTTGAAACTATAAGTGTTGGCTCTGTTGTAAGTAGAGTGGTGATAGATTTTGCCCATGTCATATTTATGCAAGCAAAAAGATCTGTGACATACTTTCACTGTGAGAGAAGTAAACTACTGGAAGTAGTGATACTTTAACCCAAAAAAATAAAATCACTAAAAAAATCTTTTGCCAGGAAGATTAATAAACTGTTGAATTGTAGTGGCATTACTTCCAATAATAAATATGTTATCAACATACATAAAGAGATATAGAAGAATACATCTAGTTTTGAAGATAAAGAGTAATGTGTTTGCATGAGAGTTTGTAAACTCAAAGGCTACATGAAATTATCTTAACTCATGGTACCAAGCCCGTAGTGTTTGTTTGAGACCATATATTGTAGTAGTCCGAACTCCCATTCTGAGTTCTGACCATTTGCACACCATGTAATGATAAAATGACTTATGAAAGTACCTTGTGCAAAAAAATTTAAAATTTAAAAAGTACATTCCTTGTATACCTGACTTAAAATATCTAACATCCATGAAGCATATCTAAGACCTAAAATAAATATCACCGTGGAATAAATAATTGACCTTAAGTATCATTTGGAAAGGAATAGAATGAAATAATCTCCTAGCTAATCTTTCATTATTCAGGAGTAGGGTCTTGAACGTCCTGACCTGAAAAAAATTAATAGATAATTGGGTGAGCAACACTAATTTAATAAGAATACCAGAATCCAAAAATCATACTAGTCAAATAAAAGTGATGCAAAAAATAATAAAACCAGCAATAGAGTATTTATTTCAATAAAATCATATATATATATGTTCCTTTTACTTTTTTTTTTAAAAAATTTTATCTTCTTCTTTTCATTAGCAAACATTAACACTCAAAACATCAAAATATCATCAGAACACACTCATGTACAGTCGCTATACATATCGATTAAGTATAATTCAATAGTCCCTTATTTTTTTTACCTCAGATTAAGCGTTTGTTTTTTATTTTAAGGTTTCATTGTGCGAAGTCGTTTTTTCATGGTATTATTGAGGGTATGTAGGGATCCTCTCTATATGTGGATACTCAAAATTTTTACAACAATCGTCGGTCATCCTCATACCCCTTCGGTAATAAATGCCACAGTTGTAAGTCGTTTTCATACTTCGTCCAATATGAACACCATCAATCCATTTCTCAACCCTATATGGTTTGGGACTTTCCAAACCCATCCGATTGAGGGCGTATCCATTGTAGGGTTCTTCCATGTGTCGCATACATGCCCTCCTTCTCTGATGCCTCTTACCCAAATTTTTCTAGTCTTTAAAAAGACCATTTTTTCAGCTTTAACTTCTTTGTTACTTACCTCCTATAATTATTTATGAGGTGTCCTTAATTTTTTTTCTTTTGTTTTATATTCAAAAAATCATTTACTATATATTTATTACTTTTACTTCGTTCATCAAATTCCTTCCTTTATTTTATTCGTTATCTTACCCATGATTTCCCTTAATTTATAATCCAATTAGCTACCTGCCCCTAACTTGAGCTTTATGTCTAGTTACCCCTCATTTACTCATTTAGCATACATATCCACTGTTGCACACTAGTAACATGCAAATCGCTCACACACACCTACATTGTTCACCCCTCACACAGACGATTTACAACACACGCACCCAGTTCTTCCTGTTTCTTTTACGCTACCTGCACAACTCACTGACACTCACACACAAATTTACATCTCCCCCTTCAAGAACCAATACACAAACATATAATTATAATAGCATCCAATTTCACAAGAAATCACACATGAACGAATATATAAAAAAAGAAATAAAAATGAAATAAAGATAAAAAATAAAATAAAATAAGAAAAAGGAAATACACTTTCAAGAGCTCCACCAACACCCACATATGATCGTTTTCAAATCAAACACTATTTAGATGTTTTAGTATTTTAAACTTTTATTGAACCATCACATAAAGGGTTGAGGGCATTCTTACTTTGAAGTAGAAGTCAGAGCTCTGCCTCTCATGGCCATCGGCCATTATCATGCTGTTTCCTACCAGTTTTGTCATTTTCTAACAATATCATGGGTTTAGCTAAAATAAAGAATATGGAGAAGAAAAAAGGAAAAATCGAGCTTAGTGGCATCAATTTATGTCTCTAGAACGATGGTGCCGCCTCACTCCGCTGTGTGCTTCCTTCTCCTAGTGTTGTTCTCTTCCCCTTTCTCCTCCTCTCTGTCGGTTAGGGTTTTAGGAGTTGACAGATGATGGGTTTAAATACTCCTTCCTAAAGAATCTTAGTTGTTTGATTGAGGTGACATGACATGTGGAGAGTTATCCAAATGCCCTTGATTAAGGGCAGATCGGTCCTTTCCCCCATCATGAGAATCCTAGTTGTCTATTTCAAATCCTTACGCATCCGACTGTTAAATTTCTTGGCCGTCGGACCGCAACAAAATAGATTTGGGTTGTTTATCGCACGAGCTATTGGATTGGCGTGTGTTCGAATCAGGGCCATCCGATCTTGGTCACACAAATTGCTAGTGTGGGGTCTTGCATGAACGAGTCAGCTAGCACAATTGTCACGCTACATGATCGAATTGGTCGTATTACCGCGTTAGCCATCCCAAGTGGTCATTTCTTTTAAAATTGTAGAGTGACTCCTAGTCACCTAAAATCCTTTCAAAGGGTCCATTTTAATTACAAAATGGCCATGATTTTTTTTTTTCAACAAGGTCCTAAATTAACTATTTTATTTATGTTTTTCACATTCATAGGTAAATTCAGTTGTTTTTTCAATTAATTTTGAGTGTCTAAATTTATAAAATTAGGATAAATAAAGATTTCTTTTTATTAAATACAAAAATTAAATTATTTTCGAGCCCAGGATATTACAATTCTCCCAAAAAAAAAAGTTTGGTCCATCAAATTACTATCACTCACTAAACAACTGAGGATATATGTCCCTAAAGTTTGATTCCAATTTCCAACTAGTTTCAACCTGAAAATAATTATGCCATAAGACTTTGACGAAGGTGATTGTTCTATTGTGAAGTACCTTCTCTCTTCGGTCTAAGATGTTAATGGGTATCTCTTTATAAGATAAGTCCTCTTAGAGTAGAAGAGGCTTGTAAGATAAAACATGTGAGGGATTAGGGTTGTACTTCTATAATATTAACACATGGAACACATTGTAGTCTATGGACATCTCTGGTGGTAATGTTAGCCCATAGGTAGATGATCCATTTCTCTCCAAAATCTCGAAAGGGTTAATGAAGAGAGGGTTTAATTTTATGCTCTTTCTAGATCTAGTGATGCCCTTGAGAGGTGTGATTTTTAAAAAGACACGATCACCTACTTCGAACTTTAAGTTCCTTCTTCGAGCATCCACATAGCTTTTTTGTTGACTTTGGGCCGTCTGGATATTTTTTGTGATCTTGAAAATCTTTATTGTAGTCTCATCTACAAGATCCGGACTGATCAGTTTCCTATCACCTACCTCTTCCCAATAGATCGGTGATATATAGGGTCGACCATAGAATGCTTCATCAAGAGCCATGTCGATGCTTACCTAATAGCTGTTGTTGTAGGCCAACTCTATCAAGAGCAGATGATCATCCTAGTGTCCATTGAAATCCAAAATGCAAGCCCTACACATACCTTTTATTATACGAATGATTCTTCCTTATTGACTATCTGTTTGAGGGTAAAATGTTGTATTGACAGATAGCTTAGTCCCTATCGCTTGCTGATAACTAGTCCGAAACCTAAAGTTAAATCTAGGATCATTATTTGATACCACTAACACTAAAACCCCATGCAGCCTGACTATCTCCCTTATAGGTTCTGATTAACTTATTCAAGGAGTTTGTCATCCTTATAGCTAGGAAGTGGGAGAACTTGGTGAGTCGATCGACAATCATCCAGATGATATAATGACCTGAATGGGTTTGGGGCAGACATGTAGCACGTTTTAGATCTTGGAGTTGTATTCTTTACATGACTTCTATTAATAATTGCTTGAAAATCATCATGTGGGCTAACATGCCTGCATTCTTTCTATCGAGGGCATTTACCACCACATTACTCTTGCTTAGATAATATAAGATCCTATAATAATAATCTTTCAAATGTTTTATCCAACATCTCTAACTCATGTTGAGATCTCTGTGAGTGAATATGTATTTCAGCATCTTATGGTCAGTGTAGATTTCAGATATCTTACCATACAACTAATGGCGCCAGATTTTTAAGACGTAAACAATTGCAGTAAGCTCCAAGTCATGAATAGGGTAATTCTGTTTATGGGTTTTTAGTTGTCTAGATCTATAAGTTATGACTCGCTCATGTTGCATTAAAACGCAACCCAATCCCTGATAAGAACATCATTATACACTATATATCCTCTTGTTCCATTCAGTAAGGCCAATATAGGTGCAGTAATCAGTTGATTCTTGAGCTTTATAAAACTTCTCTCGCATGCTTCACTGAACTCAAACTTATCATTTTTTTTCATGAGTCATGTTAAATGAGTTGTTATACTTGAGAATCCCTACACAAACTTGTGCTAATACCTGACTATACCCAAGAAACTTTTGACTTCTTTAACTGTAGTAAGTTGTTTTCAATTTGTTACAACCTTAATCTTAAAGGGATTCATTAATATTCGATCCTTTGATATTACATGTCTTAGGAAAGGAATATGTTTAAGCCAAAAACCACACTTACTCAGTTTTGCATACAACTTATTTTCCCTAAGAATCTGCAAGACTTGAATTAGATGCTAGACTTGATCTTCCTTATTCTTAGAGTAAACCAGGATGTCATCGATGAAAACTATGATAAATTGATCTAAAAACAGCTTAAAGATCCTATTTATCAAGTTAATAAAGATTGTAGATGTATTAGTTAATCTAAACGAAATGTAAGAAACTCATAATGTCCATACCTGGTTCAAAAAATTATTTTTGGAATGTCTTCAACTTTAATCTTTACCTGATGATACCTCGAATGCATATCAATCTTAAGGAAGATTTAAGTACCCTGCAGTTGATCAAATAAGTTATCAATCATTGGGAAAGAGTATTTATTATTGATTGTGACCCTATTCAGTTCATATAATCTATACACCGTCTCAATGTCCCATCACTTCTCTTAACAAAGATGACTCCAGCACCCTAAGGAGATACTCTATGTCGAATGAACCTATTATCTTGTAGCTCGTTGATTTGTTTTCTTATTTCCTCCATTTTGACACAAGTCATCTAATATAGGGCTACTACAATTGATTAAGTGCCCAGTTGGAGATTAATTGTAAATTCTACTTCTCGATCTACCAGTAACCCTGGTAATCCATTGGAAAATACATTGAAAAAGTCTTGAATAATAGGAATTTCTTATATACAAATCCTCTATGTCAGTTTACCTATTCGCACAAAAACTATTAAGTTAATGATATATAATTAAATTAAATTGATTAGTCTAATGCACCTATAATAACTGAGATAATATTAACAAGAAAAAGGTTATTCATTAGAGATGTTGAATATAAGTTTCTTATAATAGTAGTTAACAATAGCATGAGAGACTACTAACCAATCCATTCTCAGAATTATATCAAAATCGCTCATGTCTAGTGATATTAAATCTATGCTTAGTTCTCTACCTGTTATTCTATAATGCAGGATTTATACACAACATTTGCTCTTAATGTCCCACTCATAAGTGTAGACAGTAGTAAAATAAAATCAAGACATACAAGAGATCTATTCAAACATCAAGCACAAATATGCGAAATAAAAGACTATATTGAACAAGTGTCAATTAAAATATGTGCAGAATGTTTACATATAGTATATGTGTTGTGAATCACATCTAGATTGTCTTTAGCATTCTGTACAGTGAGGACAAAAACTCTACCTTAAACTGTGGGTCTTGCTTGTCCCTGATTCTTAGGACATTCTCGTGCATAATGTTGAGCACTCCTACATATGTAGTATATATTGTTAAGGTGATAACAAGGGTTGTTACCATGATTCCTGCCACAATGTTGACAATTTTGATAATGTTCTGCAGCTGGGCCATGAGGAAAAATTTGTGGCATTATCCTAGGTTTTTATTTTATCGGGTTGGTGCTACTGGTACTGGCCTCCGATGTGGAGCTAGGGGTCTAGAATGACCCACTGCTAGGGTAGAACTTTGGATGTTTCTCTCAATTAGCTGTGTTTTGGCTAACACCTCCGAGTACGTTCGTAACTCTAAGACATATAACTATTTTATGATTTTAAGGCCAAGGGCCCACTCAAATCTCCTGCCCTTCCTGCCTTCATCTGATACATTATCCAGCAAGTAGCAACCCAACTCAAGGAACCTCTAGGCATAGTTGGTGACTGATAAGTTCCCTTAACTGAGCTATGTAGACTCCATCTCTTTCAGGTGGCAGATGTATTTCGAAAGTACTCAGTATTGAATGCCACTAAAAACTACTCATAAGTAACAAAGGTGGGCAGGGTAGTTTGCTTGAGTTCGCACCAATGTCGTACTTTCCCCATAAACATGTATGTAATGAGGATGACCTTCTGTTATGGGATTACTCCAAGTGTTTTGAAGACCTTCTCGATTTTTTTCAACTAGTGTTTAGCTTCCTCAAAGGTAGATACCCCTACAAAAGTAGATGGGTTAACTCTTTTGTTCTTTTCAGTATAGCTTGGGTCCATCACCAGTGGAGCTAGGTCCTACTTGAGGGAAACAAGATTACATTAGGGAGGGATTGGATTATAATGAGGAGGAATTAGATGATATTAAAGTAGAACTGGATTATACTGAGGTGAAAGGAGGTTGTGTTGAGGTAGGATTAGATTATGGTGGAACCGAATCTTGGTAAGGTAAAGGTAGGTCACACTGTGGTAGAGGTAGAGGAGAGTCAGACACCTCCCTCCTCTCCCCTGCCTGTTGGCTAGAAATTAGCATCTCAACCATGTTATAGAGTCGGTCAATATCATCTCATAATGATTCCTCATGGGCTATTCTGTAGGGGGTCTTCCTCGCCTCATGTTTCTCTTAATACATCACAAAACAAACACTAAGGGTTGATTCTTTAAAACTTATTTTTGTTCTTGATTTATTTTAACCCCCATGTGCAAGGAATGGTTCTGGTGAATGCAACTCTGATACCAACTATAACAGTCTAAGCTTCCATTCAGAGTTCTGATTGTTCGCACATCATGTAATAGTAAAACAATAAATGAAAATACCTTGCGCAACAAATTTTAAAATTTAAAAGCTAAATTCCTTGTGTATTTAGTTTAAAATATCCATCATCCATGAGTCTTATCTAAGCCATAAAATAAATATCACTACGGAATAAATAACTTAACCTTAAGTATTGTTTATGAAGGAATAAATTGAAACAATCTCCTAGCTAATCTTTCATTGTTTAGGAGTAGTGTCTTGAACGTTCTGATCTGAAAAAGATTAATAATGAATTGGGTTAGTAACACTAACTCAATAAGAATACTGGAACCCAAAAACCATAATAGTCAAATCAAAGCATTATAGAAAACAATAAAACCACTAATGGAGTATTTATTTTGATAAAATCATATATATATATATATATATTTATTCTTGTGCATGCCAATTTTGGGTAGGATCATGTGTGGAAGAGTCAGTTGGCACGTCTATCACGCAGTGTGACCAAATTGGTTGCATTGCGACGTTAGCCATGTAACACCCAAGTAATTTAATTTTTATCTTACTATTTTTATTTTTATTTATTTGAATTTTTTTATATTTTTAATTAATTTAATTTGATTTAATTTAATTTAATTTAATGAAAATAAAAATAATAATAATGATAAAATTGGGTAAAAATATTATTTGGATTTAATTGAAATTGATTTTGGAAAAAAGGGGTGAAAATTTAGATTTTGGGGGGTGTTTTTGAAAAGAAAATCAAAAATCGGGGGTTAAAACGTAATTTAAAAAAGTTGTGCCACGTCAGCAGCCACGTCAGCGGCCCCGGCCAACCAGGACACGCCGCGTAGCAAGGAAACGCTGATAAGGGGATGGGCCACGTGGGCGATCAGCGTGCGTGCGATCGGACGGTCCAGATCCGTTCCCGTGCGCACGGACGGCCCAGATCAAATGTTCGCACGGACGGCCCAGATTCATGCGTACGGACGGTCCAGATTCAATTAGGCACGGACGGCCCAGATTGCATCGCGATAGACGGCCCAGATTTAATCCCAATTAAATCGCGATCGGACGGTTCAGATTTAATCTTAATGGATGGTTGAGATTAAAAGGCAAATGGTATAAATAACCACACCCACACCTGACCACAAAACCCTAGCCGCCAGTGCCTCGTCGGAGAAGAAGAACCAGACGCCGGAGGAGCTGGCCGCCGCCACCCGCTGCCGCACCGGAGAAGTTTTCGACCCCCGATCGAGGTAAATTTTCTCCCCCTGGCTCATTTTTTGATGCTGAGTCCGTCTATGGCCAAACCGGAGCCAAACCACCGACCAAACGGACGAAAAACCCAGCCGAAGTCCAGCGGCGCCGCCGCGCCCCCCCTCTGTTTTTTCCTCTGATGAGGCCCTTCCCGGCCTCCGTTCGATGCAAATTTTATACCACTGTTATTACCGTTATTTTCTCTACAGGTTGATCGGAGCCAAACATCAAAACACGACTCACGCCGGAGGAGCCGCCGCAGCCGAGAGCACCGCCGCCGGTAAGTTTCGGTTTTTCGTATTTTTTGGCCCATCGAGGGCCCTAGGGTTGTTTTATCGCCGGGACCGATACAAGTGTGGCTGAAAACGGTCAACCCGAGGCGAATTGCAGCCGTGCCAGAATTTCGATATTGGCCGAAAGGGGCCATAGGTCTGATTTGGGATTTTTTGGGACACGTGCAGGTACCGGTAGTGCATTTCAGTTTTTCGAAAAGAATTCAAGAAAATTAGAGACAGCCTGTAGGCACATTGTAGAGTCGAATTCAGACCCCGAAACAAGTAAGGACCCCTCACCCTATTTCCTATCACGGTATTAAAGCTAAATAAATAATTAAACTGTATTGTGTGACTTTATAGATGCATAATTGATTAAGGTTGCCAATGGAGCCCGAGTCTGATACAGTGTTGGTATATTATTGTTTGATCTAATTTTCAGTATTTAATGCTGTATGATGTTTGATGTAATTATGTTATGGTCTCGTATGCATGAATCATGGTTTCTTTTATTATAGTTTATATTATGGTGAACCCGATACTGTGTTGTCTTGTTTGGTGTCAATTACTGGTTTAAATGTTGTGTATGATTGGATGATTGAGATAAAGGAAAAATGCAAAAAGGTTATGTGAATTGATAAGTGAAAAATGTGGACAGCCTGACTAGATATCCTGGGAGATGGTGGACGGACCGGGTCCGTAGGGAACCCTACTGGGAACGTGGTCTCTCATACCGGACGGGGTATGGAGACCTTATGTGTTTTGGTGCCCATACCGGACGGGGTATGGGGACGGCCCGTTTCACCCTCATACCGGACGGGGTATTGAGGTTCATGGTTTTGGCGCCCATACCGGACGGGGTATGGGTACGGACCTGGAATCAGGTTGTAAATGTTAATGGTTCACGTGTAACGGGGACCCCCTATGGATCCCCAGGGATACTAGTAGGCTGGTAAAAGAGGAAATCTATTTTCTGATGATTGAAATGTAAAGGTATGATATGTGCTATGTTATAAAGTGTGTATGATTTCATGATATTATAAGGTTATTATTTTCATATGTCGTTTTCATGGATCTCACCGAGGTAAGTGGATAGTAAAGGTTTTTATGTTAATAAACGAGTTTGTTATAAATTATGCTCCATTGGTCATTTTGTTTTCTACCCACCTTTACTTTTGTGGCGATGAGATAGTATGATGTCTTTACTGGGCTGGTGTAGCTCATCCCTTATTTAACCATTTCAGATCAGGAAGACGTTGTTCCCGAGCCCGTTCCGCAGGAAGACGGCGAAGGGGACGCCTAAAGACTTTAGAGTTATATTTATAGTTTTTATTTGGAGTATCTCTTTTAGTTAGTTTGTTCCTTCATGTTTTGAGTACGTTTTGGTTATTGTGTAAGGGATGTTAATCAAAATTTTTATTACACTTTCGCATTTGAGATTTTTAATACATATATTTTATTTAAATTTTTGGGGCCGTTACAAGCCATCCCACATGACTCGTTTCTTTCAAATTTGTAGACCTGTCACCTAAAATTATTTTAACGAGGTTTATTTTAATTACAAAATTGCCCTTACTTTAATTTTTATTTCAAAAAGGTCCTGAAATAACTATTTTAGTTATTTTTTTTCAATTAAATTTGAGCATCTAACTTTATAAAATTGGGATAAATAAAAATATTTTTTTATTAAATACGAAAATTAAATTATTTTTGAGCATGGGATATTACATATATAGCCTTGCGTAATTTGCAAATAGGCGTAGGATTATCATGATCAAGAAAACTTGATGATTATGCCATAAGACATCTTCAGAGCAATGAACTTGTAAAAGGCATTGTTGACATCAAGTTGACGAAGAGACTACCCATACCTAACAAAAAGACTAAGGACCAAGCGAATAGTGGTAGGTCAGATAACTAGACTAAATGTGCATGATAATCAACACTAGGACGTTGATGGAACTCTTTTGTAACTAGTTGAGCTCTATACCTATCAATCAAGTCATCAGGTAAACAATAATTATAAAAATTCATTTAAAGCTGAAAACATTTTGTATTAAATCAAGTGGGACAAGTTCCCATGTTCCATTCCATATAAGAGCATCATACTCCTCAAACATAGCCTGCCGCCATTTTGGATCATTGAGGGCTTAGGCCAATGTGTGCGACTCAAGTTGATGGTTTAAGGTAATGGTGGTAGTAAGATTAAATTTTTGGAAGGGTTTATAAATTTTGTTTTTAGCGCAAGTGGTCATAATGTGCGTGTTGGTGGGTGGTTCTAGAGGAGGTGGCTCTGGAGAGAGAGGTAAAGAATTAGAGGGTGGATTGTGCGCTTTATTATTAGTGTCGGTGAAATTTTTTAGTCGAACATAAGGTGAGCAGTGAGCCAGATTCGAGCCTGGGGGTGAGGTTGTGGAGGTCATTTTAAGTGGCGCAACCTTAATAGGAAGAAATAATGCTGATAGAAACCAATTTAGGAGTGTTTCTGGGCTTTGACGACTAAGATGACTTTAAATGGACTTGAATGAAAGGATATATTCCAGAAATTTAACATGATGAGATGTGTAGATTTTAGAAGTGGAATGATCAAGATAGAGATAGACACTTTCGATGAGGGACTAGTCACCCTACAAGCGCACATGGAAAGACTAATACTCAAGTTTGTGAATAGAATATGGATGGAGTCATGGATAAAATGAGCAAACAGAGATATAGAGCATTTTATTGTTTGGTGGAAAGCAGGAAAGGGACTCATTAGGAAAAGAAAGGGAAAGTGTGGGTGTGGGCATGCGATTAATTAGATATATTGTAGTTGTAAAGGTATAGTTCTACTATGTGAGTGGAAGTAAGGCATGAGTGAGTACAGACAAACTGATTTCAATAATATGATGATGTCGGCATTCGGAGAGATCATTGTGTTAAGGTGTATGCATAAAAGAGTGAGATAAAAAATTCCATGAATGGATAGAAATTGATCTAATGCTTGATATTCTCCATCATTATTGGAGTAAAGAGTGACAATAGAGTGTTTGCATTGATTTCCTACTAGTGTTTTGAAATGAGGAAAGATACTACAAACATGAGATTTCTTCTTTAAGGGGTAATACCATACATAATGTGTAAAATGATCAATGAAAATAACTCAATACTTGAAATCATCAACTGATTAAACAAGGAAGATCCAAACATTAGAAAATATAATTTGTAAGGGGTTAGATGAAACAATTATAGAGGTGGAAAAAGAAAGCTTGTGACTTTTATTGCTTAAACACGCATTACAATGAGTGTTTTGTGACATAAAATAAGGTAAAGAAAATGTTGACGTAATATGATGAAGAATAGTTAAGGATGGATGACCTAATCAGGAGTGCCACTCAGAAGAAGTGGTCTTGATGCTAAAAAAGACAACAAGCAGAGAAAAAAATTTTAGAGAAGAGGTTGGCCACTCTTAGATGCCATTTTAGTGTTTCCTATCAAAGAGATTGCCCACACACTCAGGTCCTTCACGTGAAAAAAGTGGGTAAAATTATATAAAAATATGATCAATATTGCAAAATTGATATATAGAAATAAGGTTCTTTTTCATGTTAGGCGCGCAAATGATATTGTGTAAATTAAAGGTGTGAGTAGGGATAGGAATGTGAAGACCCAAGCCATAACCGATCATAATGTCATCAGACTCTACATAAGGAGCGTTAAGTGAAAGATTATTCAAGTCTGCGATGACATGGTGCAACACCCCATTATCAAGGAGCCATTTGGGGGTATTGGTGGTCTCAAGATATGCAAAATATACATGTGGTTGCCATAAAGAAGCAAGACGTAGAGCCTGTAGATGTGTTGTTGATAGAATCGATGATGATTGGGCCTTGATAAGTTAAAAAATAGACTAGTGTTTGACAATGTGTCCTTGAGCACCACATCCTTGGTGATACCCAAGATATAGACGTGGTGAAGGACAATCATTATGAAGAGTATTGGATTCTTGTCTATGATTGTGAAAAGGGATTGCAAAAGGGCACTAAGAAAGAGGATATAGTCACCAAGATTGACTTTTGCGTCAATTAATTTGATTAGCAGTAACTGAAAAGAATGATGGTGGTGTGTGTGATTGTTGGAGAGATGCTTGCTTATTAATGAGTTCTTCATGAATTTCATCAAAGGAAAAAGTGTTTTGTAAGAATTAACTACATCAAGGATTCCTTTATATTCCTTGCCAAAGACATCAAGAATTTTATCAATGAGATCTTCTTAATCAGCAGGTTTTTCCAAGAAGAGTAAGTTCATCAACCTGATTCTCGATAAATTACATATACTCTGACATTATCTTGGAAACCTTAACATAGTTCTTCAATTGATCTTTGATATTTTTGATGTGACCACGAGGTGGTTTGGAATATGTATTAGCCAAGGTGGTCCATGCCTCTTAAGAGGTGGTACTGCGAATAAGAAGAGGTTGGATGGGTAGAGAAATTGCACCAAGGAGTTCACTGAAGAGAATACAATCTTGGAACTATCATGTTATATAGGTCCAATTTGGAGTTGTCTTACCATCAGCAATGACGGTTAGTGTGGGACTGGTGGGATAAAAACCATCAAGAAAGTCAAAAAGATCATATCCTTATAATAGACTTCGGATTTAGAGACTCCATGTGATGTAGTTGGTAGTGGTCTATTTTTTGATGCTTGTAGTATTGATGGTAACAAGAGAATTATTTAGGTCTTAGATATTTTGAATAATGGAATGAACGATGGAAAATACAAAGATGTCTTTAGAAGGTATTATGCTTAAAAAAGAGTGCAGAAAACGGTGAGAGAAAAAAAAGGAGAAAGGAAAAAATAGGTCAGGAGCATGGTGGCCTTGATACCATATGAAATTGAAAAAACAATTACTTGATTTCCATTGAACAAACGTGAGGTATATATACACATATAAGGTGAGAGATTAACAGTTAATCAAATATTCTAATTATATCAATAATTTAATTTGTGAAATTTATTGTAAATTACCTAATTCGTGGGATTTATTGTCAATAACCTAATTTGTGGGAATTATTGACAATCACCTAATTGGTAAAATTTATTGTCAAAAACCTAATTTATGATCAAATTATTTACAATGATTATGGAAATGCACAATTAATTAATTCATCTAGTAGGATCATTTAGTTATGTGAGTATCCAAGTCCAAATAGCACATAATTCATTTAAAATTGTTCTATTCTCTCTCACCACAACTTCAACATACTAGTCAGCCGCAGATTTATTATTCTTGAGAGAAGAGATGGCAAGAAGAGAATTTTTGTAGATATTCAACCTTGTCAATCCATGATTTTTGGCGATTTTTGGTGCTAATAAGAGTGCTTCAGCTTTATCAATTAAAGGGTTAGAGTCTGCCACAACCTCGAACCATAAATGTTTTAATATGCCTTTTACATCATTCAATACCACAACAATAAGGGAGCTACTTTGTTGAATTGCTACATTACAGATAATGAAGACTAGCTTTTCTTGATAATACTAGTTTTTATGTTCTTTTTTTGTGAAAAAGTAGAATTCCTAGCATATTTGTTGAATATCTTTTTAATAGTTGTGATGCATGTAATAGGTTTGATTACAAAATTTTCCTTAACAATTTTGATCCTTTAGAAATCTATTATATAAATCGTTATTAAAGCATCTAAGAGAATTTTCTTCCATTGAAACCCTTTTTTCCTAGTTCATTACTTGTTTGAGTAGAAGGGATCTAGTCCTCTATGGAGTTCTAATTGAAAACATCAACATATAAGCCTAACTCTAATTTATGACTTTTTAAAAACACGTGATTATATATATCTTCATTAATCTAGAATTAAAATAGGAAAGCTGACTTGTAAGACATCTTTTAATGACTCTCCACCATAGCATCTTGTGCCTTTACTTTGTTTTCTTTAGGCATTTCCACTCTTTAAACTTTGAATTTAAGTTTATTTCTAGTCTATAATTGAGTGGATTCTTATAAAAAATTTGGTAGGTTGATTTAGTATCAAACACTCTTTTGGAGTTTGGTAACTAACCCCTATCTATCCCTTGGTTGGTCAGCAGATGATATTTTAACGTTTATGATAGCCTTCGCGATGTGTCTGGGATAGGCTTGATGCTTTAGGGATATTCCATTAGCTACCTCACTCCTCATTAACTGGTTCACATTAACACGATCAAGAAACACATGACAATTTGTCTATGTACTTACTTCAGTCATGAAAAATTGGATTCTTTACAAGTGTTTGTACATATTTATTATCAATCTTATGGCAAATAAAATTCTTTCACTAATATTTTTAGCTAAGTTACGAGAAAAATACAAGAGGTTACCTCTATGTTCAGACTCACATTGAAAATATGACAATAGGTTACTTCTTTGAACTTCGTGCGATAACACAATTACCCATAAAAAAGACAAAATTAGTAATGTCTTTTCTATCGTCCGTATCTCTTTCAAAATCACTTTCACAAAAATCCCACAAGTTTGAAATTATTAGAAGAAGAGTAAAATAACCCATGATCAAATATACCTTTTAGGTAGTAAAAAATCCTCTTCACAGTTTTCATTTAGATATAAGTAGGAGTTTTCATGAAACAATTCATTACTTTGATTACATAAAGTATATTAGGTTTTGTACATGTAAAATATCTCAAGCTCCACACATGGCTTCTTGAAAGAGTTGGGATTTTCATTTTCTCTAGCTTCAGATTTCGATCATTTTACTCCACTTTCCATAGGTGTATACATGGGATTAAAATTAAACATTTTAAACTTCTTCAAAACTTCCTTTGTGTAGCTTTCTTGAGAATGAATATGTGTTCCTCTATCTATTTCACCTCTAGGCCCAGATAGTATGACATGAGTCCTTTATTGGTTATCACTATTGAAGTGACATAGTCTTCTTAATTTTTTTAGACAAACTTGGGTTGATAGTGAAAATAAAATCATCCACATAAAGATAAAACATCATTAATTTTTAAATAAAGAGCATAATCATTAAGACAACGAACAAACCTATTGCCTTAAGAGTATTTATCGATACAACTATTTCATGTTCTTGGTGCTTGTCTTGATCCATATAAGTTTTATTCAATCTTAAGACTTTATCTCCATTTTCATTGGGCCCATAACCTAATGATTCTTTAGAAGCATTTAGGAAAGATGACTCTATATTTTGTTCAAAGAATTCTTCATTTCATTTAAGGTGCCAAGAAAATGAGTAAACATTTAGTATTCATTCGTGCAACTGGTACATTTCGTAGTCAATTCTGTATTTTTATTTGTAGCCTATGGCAAAAAGCCTTGCTTTGCATTTCACCACCTTTCCATTAGAATTCTTCTTCATTTGTATACCCATTTGACTCTAGTCACTTCATGACCCTTGGGAAGAGTTGCTATACTAAGTATTGTTCTTTTCAATTGACTTGATCTCTTCATCAATTGTTTGTCTCCACCTTATGTCTTGCATGGTTTCGTCAAAAGTCAATAGTTCACTATCTATAAAAGAAATACAATTCATTGATATCAAGAATAATTTCATTATGTCTTGCATAAATGTCATCTACATCTCTTATTTTATGTGGCCTTTCACTTGAACTTCCTTCTTGAGTAGATGAAAAAAGTGGTGAAAGAGGTGGAGTTGTATTGTGAATAAATACCACGATCTCTTTTTATTAGTCTCCAAAACATGGAATAAAATGGTAAAATTTTTCTTTTTGGGCTTCCTAATTCCATATGAATTCTTCATCAAATTCACTATCTCAACTAGCCACCACTTTGTCATTGCTTGGGTTGTACAATCATCTAATTTGGATTTTTCTTTATGAGGAACTTGAACATATGCAATGCTTCCAAAATCTCATAAATGAACGACACTAGGCTTTCTTTTGTTTCAACCTTCTTGAAGAGTTTAATTTTTAACATTTAATGTTGGAGAAGGTTAGACAAACAAAGTGCAAAAGAAACCAACTTCTACCTAAAGCTCTTTAGGCATATTTTTGGCTTTTAACATGTGTCTCATCATGTTAAGAATTGTTTTATGCTTTCTTTTGGCTACTCGATTTTGTTATAATGATATAAGAACTATCAAAGGACGATAAATGTAACGGCCTTGGAAATTTAAAGGAAAGGTATATATTTATTCTAAGTGCGGAAGCGAAATAAAATAGATTATGATTAACATCTCTTACACAATAACCAAAACGAAATAAATGTATGAAAGAATAAACTAGCTAAAGAAAATACTATGAATGAATACTATAAGGAAAACTGATAAATTCATATGCTTCTACTTGCCGTCTTCCTGCAGAACGGGCTCGGGAACCAAGTCGTCCTGATCTGAAATTGTTAAATAAGGAATGAGCTACACTAGCCCAGTAAAGACATCACACTATCTTACTGTCACAAAAGTAAAGGTTGGTAGAAAATAAAAATGACCAATGGAGCATAATTTATAACAAACTCATTTATCAATAATAAAAACCTTTACTGTCCACTTACCTCCGTGAGATTCATGAAAACAACTTATAAGAAACAATAACATCATAAATATCATAAATTCATAAAAAATCTATATCATAGTGCATGTCATACTTTTGTATTTCAATCATCAGGCAATAAATTTCCTCTTTTATCAGCCTACTAGTATCCATGGGAATCCATAGGGGGTCCCCGCTATACGTGAACCATCCACATTAATAACTTAATTCCAAGGCCGTCCCCATACCCCGTCCGATATGGGCGCCAAAACCATAAACCTCAATACCCCGTCCGGTATGATGGTGAAACGGGTCATCCCCATACCCCGTCTGGTATGGGCATCAAAACACATAAAGTCTCTATACCCCGTCCGATATGAGAGACCACGTTCCTGGTAAGGTTCCCTGTGGACCTGGTCCGTCCACCATCTCCCAGGATATCTAGTCAGGCTGCCGAAATTATCCATTTATCAATTCACATACCTTTTTCCATTCTTTTTTTAATCTCAATTATCCAATCAACATAAATACATAAACCAGCAACGCACACCAAACAAGGCAATCACAACATCGGGTTCACAATAATTCAAACCATAATAGATTAAACAGTTATTCATGCATACGGAACCACAAAATATATAATCAGATACTATACTGCATTGAGACTGTAAAATACATCAAACAGAAACAGACCGACAAATACATCAGGTTCGGACCCCATTAGCAATCTTAATTAATTATACATATCTATTAATTCATAAAATACCGTTTAATCATTTATTAAACTTTAATGCCGTGATAAGAAATAGGGTGAAAGATCTTTACTTGTTTCGGAATCTTAAATCGGGTTCTCACTGCGCCTACGAGCAGTCCCTAGATTCCCTGAATTTTTTTTCGGAACTGAAACACACTTTCGGTGCCTGCACATGTCCCAAAAAAATCCTAAATCAGACCCAGGGCCCTTTCGGCATATTTCAGAATTCTG
Source organism: Carica papaya (assembly GCF_054855325.1). Taxonomy (NCBI): domain Eukaryota; kingdom Viridiplantae; phylum Streptophyta; class Magnoliopsida; order Brassicales; family Caricaceae; genus Carica; species Carica papaya. Next base: position 8,830,306 of record NC_142317.1, read on the forward strand.
GCACGGCGGCTCCGCCGTGCTCCGGCGACGGCGCCGCCGCCCACGGCGGTGATCCGCCTCGAGTTGGCCGTTTTCGGTTGAATTTGGCCAAACTTGCATTGGTTCATGTGATAAAACACCGCTAGGGCCGTCGGTGGGCCAAAAAATTATAGAAAACCGAGGCTTACCTGCGGCGGGGCTCTCGGGTGCGGCGGCTCCTCTGCCGCAAGTTGCGGTTTGGTCTTTTGCTCTGGTCAACCTGTAGAGAAAAGGACGGTGGTCACGGTGGTATAAAAATTACATCGAACGGAAATCGGGAAGGGCCTCATCAGAGGCAAAAACTGAGGAAACCCGCAGCGGCGTCGCTGGGCTTTAACGGTGTTTTCTGACCATTTGGCCGGTGGTTTGGCTCTGATTTGGCCACAGGGAGGTTCAGCATCGAAAAATGAGACAAGAGCAGAAATTTACCCCATTTGGCAGCCGGAAAATCCTCCGGTGCGATGGCAGGTGGCAACGGCCGCCTCCTCCGGTGGCTGGGTTGTCTTCTCCGACGAGGGTTCTGGCGGCTAGGGTTTTGGGTTGGGTGTGGATGCAATTATTTATAACCCTCCCCTTTTAATCTGAGCTGTCCATCATGATTTAATCTGGACCGTCCGATCGCGATTAAATTAGAAATAAATATGGGCCGTCCATCGCGATGTGAACTGAGCCGTCCATGCGTGATCAAATCTGAACTGTCCGCACACGTGAGATTTGGGTCGTCCACGTGTGCCTTTGATCTGGACTGTCCGTGCGCGCTGGAACGGATCTGGGCTATCCGATCGCACGCACGCGGATCGTCCACGTGTCTCCATCCCGCGTGGCTTCCGGCATCAGCGTCCCTGCCATGCGGCATGTCCTGGTTGGCCGGGGCTGCTAACTGGGCTGTTGACGTGGCACTATTTTTTTAAATTGTGTTTTGACCCCCGATTTTCGACTTTCTTTTCAAAAACACCCCCAGAATCCAAATTTTTACCCATTTTTTCCAAATTCAATTTCAATTAAATCCCAAAAATAATTTTATGCCATTTTATTATTATTATTATATTTATTTCTATTAAATTAAATTAAAACCTTATAAATTAATTATTAAAATAAAATAAAATAAGCAAAATTCTAAATTAAATTTAAATAAAATAAAAATCTTTGGGTGTTACAACCCTCCCCTCTTTAAAGAAATTTGGTCCCTCAAATCTGCCTCTTACTCCTTGTCGAACAAATGGGGATACTGGGCTCTAAAGTCTTATTCTAGCTCCCAGGTAGCCTCCCTTGGCGAGTGGTTTTGCCACACTACCTTTACAAATGATATTTTCCGGTTGCAGAGTATTCTGCTCTTTCGGTCCGTGATACCGACTGGTACTTCCTCATAAGATAAGTGCTCTTGGAGTGGAAGCGGTTCATGAGCTAAGACATGAGAGGGGTCCGGGTTGTACTTATGTAGCATGGATACATGGAATACATTATGGACCTTGGAGAGCTCTGGAGGCTGTGCTAGTTTGTAGACGGCAATACCAATCCTGTCCAAGACTTCATATGGTCTAATAAATCGGGGGTTCAGTTTTCCCCTCCTGCCGAATCTACTAATTTCTTTGAAAGGAGTGACCTTAAGGAACACCCGGTCGTCTTGTTCAAACGCTAAATCTCTTCTCCGGGTGTCCGCATAACTCTTCTGCCTGCTCTGAGCAGTCTGAATGTTCTTTCTGATTTTAACTATTTTAGATGTGATCTCCTCCACCAACTTCGGGCCGAACAATTTTCTGTCGCCCACTTCTTCCCAACAAATCGGTGATCTGCATGGGCGCCCATATAACGCATCATACGGAGTCATGCCAATGCTTGTTTGGTAACTGTTGTTGTAGGAAAATTCTATTAGGGGTAGATGGTCGTCCCAATGGTCCCCAGAGTCAAGAACACAAGCTCGGAGCATATCCTCAAGTGTACGGATTGTCCTTTCTGATTGTCCATCCGTCTGAGGATGGAAGGCAGTACTGAGAGACAACTTTGTTCCCATGGCCTGCTGAAAGCTACTCTAAAACCGAGAAGTGAACTTGGGGTCCCTGTCGGATACCATTGTCACTGGAACTCCATGCAATCTGACTATTTTCTGGATATACATTCTTGCTAACTTGTCCAAGGGATAGGTCATCCTGATGGCCAGGAAGTGGGAAGACTTGGTAAGCCGGTCAACAATTACCCAGATGACATCATGTCCTGAACGTGCCTTGGGTAATCCCGTTACGAAGTCCATAGCGATATGTTCCCACTTCCACTCTGGGATCGGTAAGGGTTGAAGTAACCCGCCTGGGCGTTGATGCTCTGCCTTGACCTGCTGACATACCAAGCATTTAGATACAAAGTCAGCTATGTCCCTATTCATCCCATTCCACTAAAACTGGGGTCGCATGCTTTGGTACATTTTGGTGCTTCCAGGATGCATGACAAACTTGGAGCTATGGGACTCCATCATGATGTCTCTCTTTAACTCTCTGTCGTCTGGAACACACACCCTGTCCTGGAACCGGAGTAACCCATCAGAAGAGATTCAGAATTCTGAGCTTGCTCTCTGTTCTGCATCATTCTTACGGGCTACTAGGGTGGGGTCGACTGATTGGGCTTCCCTTATTCTCTATATTAACTCAGGCTGGACGGTCAGACGGCTCAAACATGCGACTCTCTTCAGGTCCTGAAGTCGAACCTGTTGTGTGGCCCCAATTTGCCTGCGTTCTGAAACCATTAAGTTGGCTAAGATACTTGCATTTTTCCTGCTGAGGGCATCTGCCACCATGTTGCCCTTACCCGATGATACAAGATATCACAATCATAGTCTTTAAAGAGTTTCATCCACCTTCTCTGACGCATGTTGAGATCCTTTTGAGTGAATATGTGCTTTAGACTCTTATGATCGGTATAGATCTGGAAGGTCTCTCCGTATAAATAATGGCGCCAGGTTTTCAAGGCGTGTATGATTGCGGCAAGTTCCAAGTCATGGGTGAGGTAATTCTTCTCATGATTCTTTAACTGTCTGGACCTATAGGCTATGACCTTCCCCTACTGCATCAGGACAAAATCCAGGCCTAGATAGGAGGCATCACTATAAACTGTATATTCCTCTGATCCACTCGGTAAAGCCAATATGGGTGCAGTGGTCAGCCGCTCCTTTAATTCTGAAAAACTTCTCTCACAGTCCTCATTCCACTCAAACTTGGCATTCTTCTTTGTGAGCCGGGTTAGGAGAGCCGCTAGACTAGAGAATCCTTCAACGAACCTGCGGTAATAACCTACCATTCCCAGGAAGCTACGGATCTCCTTGACTGATGTCAACTTTTGCCAGCTAAGTACTGCTTCAACCTTTTCGGGATTCACTGATACTCCTTCCTTCGATATGATGTGTCCTAAGAAGGCGGTCTGCTCAAGCTAGAATCCACACTTACTCAACTTTGCATATAGCTTCTTCTTTCTGAGGACCTGTAAAACTTTGGCTAGATGGTGAACATGTTCTTCTTTGCTTTTAGAGTATACCAAGATGTCATCGATGAACACAATAACAAATTGATCTAAGAATTCTCTGAAGATCCTGTTCATCAGGCCCATAAAGATGGTCGGGGCGTTGGTTAGCCTAAATGGCATGACCAAGAACTCATAGTGTCCGTACCTGGTTCAAAAGGCCGTTTTGGGGAAGTCTTCTGTTCTTATTTTCACTTGATGGTAACTTGATCGTAGGTCTATTTTGGAGAAGACCTGCGCACCCTGCAGCTGATCGAAGAGGTCGTCAATTCTGGGGATGGGATATTTGTTCTTGATTATGGCATTGTTCAATCCTCTGTAATCAATACATAGTCTCAACGTTCCATCTCCCTTTCTGGCAAACGTGACTCCGGCACCCCAAGGAGACACACTGTGTCTAATAAAACCACTGTCTTGCAATTCAGTGATCTGTTTCCTCAGCTCTTCCATCTCAACGCGGCTCATGCGGTAAGGAGCAACCGAAATGGGCTGGGTGCCTGGTTGTAGGTCTATAGTGAACTCAACTTCCCTATCCACTGGCAGTCCGTGCAGTTCGTCCGGAAATACATCTGAAAAGTCTCGGACTACCGGAATCTCTTGGATACAAATTTTCTTCTTGGGCTTTCCTAGTTAGAGAAAATAGCAAGGTTAAAGTACTTAAAAATTAAGGAAACTTGTCATCAAGGAATGACTATCAAATGATTTTATTAATTTGTAAATGGCTCCTCATTAGGAGGATTGAATACAATCTTCTTATTAAAGCAATCTATGGTGGTGTGATATGCCACTAGCCAATCAATCCCTAAAATTACATCAAAATCCCCCGTGTCTAACCCTATTAGGTCTACACTCAATTTTCTATTTGCTATCTCCATGGCACAAGCCATGTAGACAACTTCCCCTAATAGTGTTTCACCCCCAGTAGCAGACACAAACAACATTGAATCAAGTTTATCAGGTGATACATTAAGTTTGGATGCAAAAACATGTGAAACAAATGAATGCGATGCACCAGTGTCAAATAAAACATGAGCAATATGGTCACAGATAGTGTACATACCCTGTACCACGTCCGGGTTGGCGTCGGCATCCTGCTGTGTGAGGTTGTAAACCCTGCCCTAAAAAGGAGGTCTTCCTTGGTTCTGGTTCCTCGGGCACTCTCTCGCATAATGCTGGGCACTACCACATATGCGACAGGTGTTGTTGAGGTGATAGCATGGTCGGTCCCCGTGATCCCTACCGCAGTGCTAACAGATCTTGCCACATGCTGCCCCTGGAGCCTGAGGGGGAGCCTGGATCGCCGGTCTGGGCCTCTTATTTTGTTGGACAAACACAGTAGGTGCTGGTCTGCAGGGTGGAACTGAGGGTCTGTGACTCCCTGATGACTGGGAAAGGGTGTTGAAACTCCTCTCCACGATCTGCGCCTTTGCTGAAACAGCTGAATATGTCTTGAGCTCTAGTACCAACAAGTGTCGCTTGATCTCTAGGTGGAGGCCCCATTGGAACCTCATGGCCTTTCTACCCTCATCCATCAATGTCTTAGGGGAGTATCGGCCCAGCTCTAGGAACTTACGAGCATACTCCGACACTGTCATGTTTCCCTGGACCAGCTGAACAAACTCCGTCTCCTTTAAATGTTGGATGTGCTCGGGGAGGTACTCAGCATGAAAGGCTGCTAGGAACTGCTCCCAAGTGACAGGCGTGGGCAGGGTGGTCTGCTTGAGCTCCCACCAACGATCTGCTTCCCCTACCAGCATGTAGGAAGCAAGAGTAACCCTCTGCTTAGGAACCACTCCTAAGGTCTTGAAAGCCTTCTCTGTCTCCACCAACCAGTACTGAGCATCTTCGAAAGAGGACTCCCCTGCAAAAATGGAAGGGTTTAGTCTCCTATACCTCTCTACATAGCCCGGGTCAATCAGAAAAGGAGCTGGGTGCCGTGGAAGAGGGACTGGACCGGGCTGAGGATAGACTGGGGGGCCCTATGGTGGCACCTGCTGATATAGTGGGGGCACCGGATCATACTGTGGTGGTGCCGGGCAATACTGTGGCTGAGACACCGGATTATACTGCGGCGGTGGTGCCGGGTGGTACTGTGGAGGAGCAGGCTCTTGCTGGGGTGGCTCGGGATTCGCTTACTGCAGCGGTGGCTCAAACTGTGGTAGTTGGGGAGGGTCGGGTAATTTCCTTCTCTCCTCTCGACCTTGTTGAGCAGCAATGATCCTTTCGAGCATCTCAAATATTCTGTCAACATCCTCCTGAAGCGAATCATCCCGGGCTGCTCTGTTTAGTGGGGTCCTCCCTCTCCTCATCTCTCTGCACCTGCATTTCACAAGAAAGGGTTGAGTAATAATTCTCAGTTTGGTATTCTTCTAAGTATTATTGTGTAAGGGACGGGTCCGAGGAACGCGGCTCTGATACCAACTGTAACAGCCCCAGAAATTTAAAAGAAATGTATATATTTATTATAAGTGCGGAAGCGAAATAAAATATATTATGATTAACATCCCTTACACAATAACCAAAACAAATTAAACATATAAAAGAATAAACTAACTAAAGGAAATACTGTGAATGAATACTATAAGGAAAATTGATAAATTCCTATGCTTCTACTCGCCGTCTTCCTGCAGAACAGGCTCGGGAACCAAGTCCTCCTGATCTGAAATGGTTAAGTAAGGAATGAGCTACACTAGCCCAGTAAAGACATCACACTATCTCACTGTCACAGAAGTAAAAGTTGGTAGAAAATAAAAACGACTAATGGAGCATAATTTATAACAAACTCATTTATCAATAATAAAAACATTTACTGTCCACTTACCTCCGTGAGATTCATGAAAACAATAACATCATAAATATCATAAAATCATACAAAATCTGCATCATAGTACATGTCATACTTTTGTATTTCAATCATCAAGCAACAAATTTCCTCTTTTATCAGCCTACTAGTATCCATGGAGATCCATAGGGGGTCCCCGCTACACGTGAACCATTCACATTAATAACTTAATTCCAAGGCTGTCCCCATACCCCGTCCAATATGGGCACCAAAACCATAAACCTCAATACCCCGTCCGGTATGAGGGTGAAACGGGTCGTCCCCATACCCCGTCTGGTATGGGTGCTAAAACACATAAAGTCTCTATACCCCATCCGATATGAGAGATCACGTTCCCGGTAGGGTTCTCTATGGACCCGGTCCGTCCACCATCTCCCAGGATATCTAGTCAGGCTGCCGAAATTATCCATTTATCAATTCACATAACTTTTTCTATTCTTTTCTTAATCTTAATTATTCAATCAATATAAATACGTAAACCAGCAATCACAACATCGGGTTCACAATAATTCAAACCATAATAGATTAAACAGTTATTCATGTATACAGAACCACAAAATAAACAATCAGATACTATACTGTATTGAGACTGTAAAATACATCAAACAGAAACAGACCGACAAATACATCAGGTTCGGGCACCATTAGCAATCTTAATTAATTATACATATTTATTAATTCATAAAATACCGTTTAATCATTTATTAAACTTTAATGCTGTGATAGGAAATAGGGTGAGGGATCCTTACTTGTTTCGGAATCTGAAATCGGGTTTCACTGCACCTATGGGCAGTCCTTAGATTCCCTGAATTTTTTTCCGGAACTGAAACACACTTTCAGTACCTGCACAGTTCCTTACTTGTTTCGGAATCTGAAATCGGGTTCTCACTGCGGCTACGGGCAGTCCCTAGATTTCCTGAATTTTTCTCCGGAACTGAAACACACTTTCAGTACCTGCACATGTCCCCAAAAAACCCCAAATCAAACTCAGGGCCCCTTCGGCCAATTTCGGAATTCTAGCACGGCGGCTCCGCCGTGCCTTGGTGACGGCGCCGCCGCGGGCGGCGGTGATCCGCCTCGGGTTGGTCGTTTCCGGCTGTTTTCATTTGAATTCGGCCAAACTTGCATTGGTTCCTGTGATAAAGCACCCCTAGGGCCCTCGGTGGGCCAAAAAATTACAGAAAATCGAGGCTTACCAGTGGTAAGGCTCTCGAGTGCGGCGGCTCCTCCGGCGCAAGTTGCGGTTTGGTGTTTTGCTCCGGTCAACCTGTAGAGAAGAGGACGGTGGTCACGGTGGTATAAAAATTACATCGAACGGGAACCGGGAAGGGCGCCTTATCAGAGGCAAAAATTGAGAAAACCTGCGGCGGCGCTGCTGGGCTTCGGCGGTTTTTTCGGCCAATTGGCCAGTGGTTCTGCTCCAATTTGGCCACAAGGAGGTTCAGCATCGAAAAATGAGCCAAGGGGAGAAATTTTACCTCGTTTGGCGGCCGGTTCCTCCGGTGTCGTCTTCTCTGGCGAGGGTTCTGGCGGCTAGGGTTTGGGGTTGGGTGTGGATGCGATTATTTATAATCCTCTCCTTTTAATTTGAACCGTCCATCATGATTTAATCTGGACCGTCTGTGCGTGATCAAATCTGAACCGTCCGCACGTATGAGATCTGGGCCGTCCGTGCGCGCGGGAACCGATCTGGGCCGTCCGATCACGCGCACGCAGATCGCTCATGTGTCTCCGTCCCGCGTGGCTTCCTGCGTCAGCATCCCTGCCAAACGGTGTGTCCTGGTTGGCCAGGGCTGCTGACCAGGCTGCTGATGCGGCTTCTGACGTGGCACTATTTTTTTAAATTATGTTTTGACCTCCGGCTTTCGATTTTCTTTTCAAAAACACCTCCAGAATCTAAATTTTCACCCTTTTTTTCTAAATTCAATTTCAATTAAATCCCAAAAATAATTTTACTACATTTTATTATTATTATTATATTTATTTCTATTAAATTAAATTAAATTAAATTAAAACCTTATAAATTAATTATTAAAATAAAATAAAATAAATAAAATTTCAAATTAAATTAAAATAAAATAAAAATAAAAGAAAAATCTTTGGGTGTTACAATAAATTCCACGAGTTTCAAAAAATTTATTGAATTCCTTTAAAGTGAATATGCCTTCTCAATTGGATCTCAAAGCTTCGATCTTATAACCACTCTCATTTCTACAAGTATATTGAATTTATTGAAAACATCAAAAGTTTCTGATTTCTACTTATGAGAAAAAAGAAAAACCTAATTTTTTCTACTAAAATAAACAATGAAAAGTAGGAAATATTTACTTTTACCAAATAAATGTGGATATATTAGCTTGCACACATCGATATACACAAGTTTGAGAGGCTTAGTTGCTTTTATTATGACTTCTTTAGGAAAAGGAAAATTATTCCTAGCATGTTTACTAAAAAGATATGTTTTACACAATTGATTGAAATGGTTGATAAAGGACATTCTTTTTACTATTTTCCCATGGCCTTGAGTGTTATAAAGTTCAATTGACTAAATATCATGTGCCAACTCCATGTTTTATCTTATACATTAGCTTCCAAACACTTTGCCTAAATGTTTTAACATTAAATTTGAACATCCTATTTCTTGATAGCCACCTTAATAATAAAGTTAGCATTTTGATCTTGAAGCCAAAGGCACTAATTTTTCATGAGAACTTCATAATCCTTTTTAAAAAGTTTGCTTAAATATGAAATATTACTTTTTGAGTTAGGCACATAGTAACATTAGTGATCAACTTATGACCACCATCTTTGAAAAAATGAGAATTGTATTTTTTCCATTCAATTTGGGTTTTCAAGGGGTCTCCAAAAAGAAACATTACCTTTCATGTTTTCATTAAGCTTCACAATTTTTTCTTTATGTCTACATATATGATTATTTACTCTATTATCCAGTACCACAAACTATTAACCTCTTTGCCTTCTTCTTTAATTGTTAGTAATAAAGTTGATTATTCCATTCCTTGATTATCATCAATAAGAATAAACTTTTTGTCAAAATTATTTGTATCACAACGACATTCCCAAGCAAAATGGTCAAGTTATGGCAATAATAACATTCAACTTTAGTTTTGTCATACCTTTTTTTATTTGAATTTTAATGGTAGCCTTATCCTCATCCCCTTGCTCTTCCACGTCATCCTACTAACGGTTGGCTTCTTTTCTCAGTATTTAAATAATCTTTATTAACTTTTTCTTTTTCATTACGACTACAACCACTTCATTTTCATCGTCTATGTACTTTAAATTTGCTCTTTTTCTTCTATCATTCTTCAAAGTAGCTTTAGATTTGAAAAGTTGCTCCAATGACTCTTTTTGTCTCATCTTAATATTCTTTTTCATGAGGTTGTAGAGAACCTTTTAATTCTTCAATGACCACTGAGTTTAGGTATTTTGACTATTTAGTGACATATATCACATAATTAAACTTGGAATTTAAAAAATGAAGAATATTCTCCATCACACATACATTTTCTATCTTGTTGCCATATCTCTTTAATTAATTCATGCCTTTACTCTTGAATAATAATATTCATATTCTTTCATAAAGAAAACCTTTGAATTACCTTTTAGTGATTGAAGTTTCACTTTTTTCACTTTTTCCATACCTTAGAGAGACTCTAGAATCTCTTATGTTTCATCTCAAGCATTGAATAACCAAATAATTGATAGATGAAAGTAAGGCTTTTGATAGTTCTTTCTTGGCTTTAACAAAGCTTCATTTTAATGCTTCTCTTAGCCTTTATCTACAAACTCCCACTTATCTTGAGAGCTAAACAAGGTTTTCATACGTAGACATCATCTCTCACAATTCTCCTTTATGAGACAAGGGAATTTGAAGAAAAAAAATGCATTATTAGCCACCTTAATTTTTTCACACTCTTCTCTCACTCGAAGAAATTTGGCTTTGGTACCACTTTATTTGAGAAAAAAAAAATTAGTTTATTGGATAAAAGAAAAGTTATAGGAAGAGAACTCTTTCTATGTTTACTTTTAAATATAAGTACAATGGGGTATAAGCAAACCTATAGACACATCTAAATTATTCTTAATTAATAGGGAAATACTAAAACACATAATTAGTAGACTCCATAATAATACTTAATACTTAAGAATTCTAATAGACATAAGAATTTTACAGTCAGAATAATTTCAATAACTTGCATGCATCCTAAAAGTCACATGATAATTTCTAATTATTATTTATAACATCTTATGGATTATTTTAGGAATCCCCTTCCAATTGTAGATATTGTAAGCCAAACACCTATCACAGTTGTCTCTATCCTAAACAATAGTGAAAGGATTTTTATTATTTCTACTTGTGGAAGAGATGGGATTTTCCTCATACTAATAAAGAGAGGACTGTGTCTCCCAATCCTGACATATCATGCCTAAGCCTTTTTATCCTCTTACTATAAGAGAAGCATCAGAATTAGTATTATAAATACCTGGTAAAGGGAGAGCCCATCTGTGCATGGATTGAGGGGCATGATCAATTGCAATTGGAGCATGTTCAATATATGTTTCCTTGACTTTCGAGAAAATGGTATTCAGTTTTTGGAGAACTTTTTGTGGTTCTTACTATTTTCTTTTACATGCCCATAAGTTCCAATGTTGACATATACGCCACAACACAAGTATATGCTATCCTTAATTGTATGAGATAGGCCATCTTATATCTAGGAATAAAATGCAGTTGATTGAGAAAGAGTTTCTCTAAGGGGACTTAAGTGCTAAAAGACTTTTAAATGATCAAAACCTTTATATAGGTGGATAGTTGTTTTATTGTGGTGACTACACTTCGAGTAATGAGAATCAATATCCACCCCTTTTATTGGAGGCAGCTTTTGATAGGTAAGATATCATGATGAGCCCTCTATGTTTTTAGTTTAAGTAAAATGGTAGTCCTCGAAGGCATAAAATCACCCTACCAAATAGTAATGTGTCAAACTTGTTCTTTTTTCACCAGTTATCTCATTTACTCGAACTGTTTCCTCTTCCGTAATGGTAAGATGTGATGGAGTCTTATGAATATCCATGAAAGTATGTTCTCATAAATGACAACAACTTCTCCTGAAAATTGCTTCTAAAAGTAAATTGCCAATACTATATACAAGTACTAAAAATTGGAAACTAATAATTTCACTATAGCCAATGACAATATTCTCTACATCAAAAAGAGACAAGACTCATCTACTTGAGAGAGAAAAAAAAAATTTCTAGCACAAAACTATTAGTTAAATCTTTGATTTAAATAATTTATTTCATACTTTTTGTAAATGTATTTATCGAATTTAAATTTTACTAGTTTACTAATCTAATTTTTTAGAAAATACGAAGTAATAAATTCTCACTCGTAAATTATTTATATTATAATTTTTTAAGAGTTATTAATTATAATTTAAAATTAATAATTTCATTGAATAAGATAGATATTAAATTGGAATACATATTTTTAAAACGTTTTAAATTTTTTCAACATAAATTTGAAGAAAAAGATCTAAAATCATATTTAAATAATTAATTAATGTAAATAATTTTATTGTTATGAAATCATTTATCATTTTAACATTTATTGTTAATCTTATTACATGATTAATCAAACAAAATAGCTTATTTTAAATTAATGGAATTTTAATTATATATTATATAATTTTTTTTACTAAATATAATGTTTATAATACTTTGAATAATTCCTAGCACAAACAATAATTAGGTCAAACAAACGCTTTTTATTGGCTTGAGCTTAAATGAGCACAGAAATAGTTTACCATCAAAGAGATTTAAACAGTTTGTTACCATAGACATATGTTCTCCACTCACATGTGCATTGTGCACATCAAATATTTATTGTAATTCTAAAGTCACAAAACAATGAATTAAGAGAATATAAAAACAAAACAAATAAATAGAAAGCTTTAAAGATCTCATCGCAAATCCAATTTAGTCAAACAATTCAAAAATAAAAATTCATATATTTAGATGAAATATTGATTTATGAAAAACAAAGAGTTATTTTTTTATAAAAATGATCAATAAAAATTACCTATATTTATTACTCATATTGTTTTAATATATATATAATTAATTTTAAGAGAATGAGAATAAAAGTCTACCAGTTTGGCATATTCTCTATCTTTTCTGCCAGCTTGGCACGTTAACTTAGTATACAACTTCTCCAGCGACAGCCGTGCCATGGACGATGATGTTGATATCACCTCTCTCTCAATCATAGATACAAAAGATGGCAGTTGGGATCTATCAGAAGGGGGATTAGAACAACATGAATCTTATGGCCTCTTCTTGGTTGGGAGATTTTTGACGAAGGCAATGGTTAAGCCCAAACTCATGAAGAATACTCTGGCGGACATGTGTAGGCTGTTATGGGGAGTTAACATAACAGACTTGGGATTGAGGCCATTCCTTTTTCGATTCTTCTATGAGATTGACATCTAAAGAATCATTAGCGGAGGCCCTTAGACCTATAATAACCATTTGCTAGTCATTCAAAAGTTGTTGGAGAATGAGGACCCTCGAAAAGTTGATATTGTGTCGAGCCACTTCTGGGTTCAAACTGTCTGCAGGTTGCATGTCAGGGGGAATGGTAAGACAGTTTGGCGATTTCTTGGGCAACTTCATCGAGTATGACACCAAATAGAGCAATAACACCCATCAACAATATATGAGAATACGAGTTGTTATTGATGTGAAGAAGCTTTTGTCTAGGCAGAAGAAACTGAATCTATGGAATGAGATATTCACTTATGTCATCTTCAAGTATGAACGACTGTCAGTTTTTTGCTATATATGTGGTAGACTGGGGCATTCTAAAGATTTTCTATAAGTTGCATATCTACCCAGGAGCAAATGCGATTAAACCAGAGTGGGATAACTCCCTCAGAGCCAATTCCCACTGCAGCTAGCCGACGGCTCTAGAATGAGAAGGGGATAGATCTCGACATCATATGCGAGTATCAAGAGATTTATCGAGGATAATATTCATACCTGGATTTTCAATGAGAAAATAATTACTCTGGATTCATAGGGATCAAATATTTTCAAGAGATAAAATGATGGGAAGATGGGTGTAGAATTAATTGACCTAGATACCATAAAGGGCCAAAATGAGAATGAGGCCTTGGGCCTGAAAAAAGATAGATAGACGACCGTTGAGTTTGAAGAACATATTATGGTCCAAGAAGAAGGCTTAAATGCCAACAATATTCATACACAATGGAAAAAGTTCATGTAAATGATTCTTAGAGGAGGGAACCAGAAGCATCTCTAACCAAGCCGCTAATTGAGAGATCAACGAGGCATAAACACCAGGTTCGCTAGAAACCATAAAAATTCTTAGTTGGAATTGCTGAGGGCTTGTAAATCTTTGCACAGTGTTATCACTTCATGAGATTGTGAAGAAACAGAAGCCGAATATAATTTTTTTAATTGAGACCGTAGTAAACAAAAATAAGTTAGATACAGTTAGTAGAACATTGGGTTACAACAGAGTGTTTGGCATTGATGGAATGCGCATGTGGGGTGGTTTAGCATTCCTTTAGGTCCTAACGTGTAAGGTATATATGATGTTATATTCTGAGAATCATATGGATGTTAAGATACAGACTGACTTGAATAGTGACTGGTTCCTCACCGATTTTTATGGCATGCCTCAGCAGAATCGCCGAAGAGGAACTTGGTAACTATTTAAAACTTTAGCACACAACAAAAATTCACCATGCGTAGTGATAGGAGATTTTAACAATATATTATCATCTAAGGAAAAAGCTAGAGGAGCGCCTCCACTAATGGCTCTCTTAACGGGCTTTCAAGATGTCTTGTGGAAGTGTAATTTAGAAGACATGCCTTTGGCGGGTTACGGTTTCACTTGGATCAAAGGAAGAGCAGGAACGTGATAAGGGAAAGGATCGACAGATGTGTAATTAATGAATCCTAGACAACACAATTCCTGTATGCAAGACTAAAAAATCTGCATGTGCCCACCTCAGATCATTCACATATTTTATTATTATTAACCTGTCGTGAATATACCCACCGGGCCCCTAAGTTCAAGTTTGAGAACGCATGGCTTCTCAACCCTGGGAATGAAAAAACACTAAGGCACAACTAGCAAGGGAATAGTGGTGGCACCATAAGGGAAGTGATTATAGCTTGTGGTAGGGGTCTTCAAGAAGGGGGCCGAAACTCAATCTGTAAATTCAAAGAACAGAAAGAGAGGCTTTACAGTTAGCTTTTGAAAGAGCATCGGTTGATCCTTATAGGAGTGATAGAACTTGACAACTCTCAAACAAATATTAATTGAACATAGAGAGAAGGTTTATCTTTGAAGAAATAAGATAATTTTCATTCTTCTATGTTTAATCCTTACAATGAAATCATCTTATATAGCTATGAGGAGCTTACAAAAATAGTAAATAAACTAAAATAAGTAAATTTTAAAAATAACATATAAATTTATATCTTCTCATTTTTTTAGTAAATTAATTAAAACCATTAATCTATCTTTAATATTAAATAAAAATAAAAAATAAAAAATATAAAAATTATAAAAACAAAAAATTAAAAGATCATCCTTGATCATTATTCCCTTTTCTTTTAGAGGAATCTAACTCCTATTGGATCTTAAAATTTGAGATTGTAAAATGTAGATTCTCCTATTTCTTTAGTGAACCACTTTGATGCACTAGGTTTTTGTTCTTTCTTTCCAACACAGAATGCTTCTCTTGTTCCCCTACAGGTCTTTGTGACTTTTTTTTCAAGGATTGTATCTTCTAGTAATAGAGTCTCATTGTTGGTATGCAAGTCCTCCATTGAAGGCATAACTTCTCTAGATTTATCATCTAACATTGATGGTTTGAAAGGTTTTAGATTTTCGACATTAACTGTAGAGTTTATTTTCATGTAGTTAGGAAACTTTAATTGACATGCATTATCACTAATCTTTTTACGGATCTTAAAAGAACCATAATGAATAGGCTTCACCTTCTTGCCTTCTCCTTTTAACCTCAGCTTTTCCAAGTGTAGCCATACTAGATCTCCCACTTGGAATTCGCTTTTTACTCTATGTTGATCACGTCTAGTTTTATATTTTTATTGAGCTTTCTACAACTAATTTTCTACTTCACCATGGACTCGTTGAATGCATTCTAAGAACTTTTGAGCCTTCTCGAGACCATTCTTGTATTACACTTCTTTTGATGATGACTCAAGTGTAAACTCAATATCAAATGGATTTTGTGGTAAGTAACCGAGACAAACTTCAAATGGTGACTTATTAGTGGAGGTATGAATAGCTTGGTTAAAGGCAAATTATAGATATGGTAAACTCCCATCACAACTCTTAGGGTCTTGAGCATTATACCCTCGCAAAGATGTACAATGGTCCGGTTGACAACTTAAGTTTAACCATCAGTTTGTGGATGAAAAGTCATACTTCTATTCAATTTCGTATCTATCATAGACCACAATGATCTCCAGAAGCTTCCAAGAAAATGACTATTATGATATGAAATAATAGAGCTTAGTAACCCAAAATGTGTCCAAATATTTCTAAAGAAAAGTCTCATTGTTTCTTCTCCCGTGATGGTTTTCTTGCATGGTGTAAGTATTATCATCTTGAAAAATCTATCTACTATTATAGATAGGTAGTCATATCCTCATTTAGTAGTTGGTAGACCTCCCGTGAAATCCATAAATATATTTTTCCATGGTCTACTCAGAACTGGTAATGGTGTGTAAAGCTCAATCTTTTCATTTGATGGCTTTAAAGTGCTACATAGCACACATGTTTTAACAAAATGTGTTATATCTTGTTGCATCCGAGGTCAGTAGACATAGTGTTGAAGATTTTGTACAGTCTCATTACTTTAAAGTGTCCCGCTACCTTTGAAGTATGTGCTTCTCGCATCCATTGTATATGATTTGCTTTTCTTGAACCACATAATTGTGATCCTTTGTAGAGTAATCCATTTCGCAATGTAAATTCTGATGATTTTTTCATTTTCACCACTGTCATTATATCTCAAAGCTCTAGATCATGGTCATACATGTTGACATATTTTTCATGTACACTTGACTAAATCTCCATTACAGCAAACAAGCAAAATATTGTTATCGATGGCGGAGATAGCATATCAGCCAATTTATTATAAACTCCCTTTTTGTATTTGATGACCAAGTTAAATTATTGAAGGTAGGTCATCCATTTCATGAGACGGGCTTATTGTAATTTAAACTGTGTTTGAAGGTATTGAAAGGGTCGATGATCAGTGTAAACTACTGTTTCTTTACCCAAAAAATACACATGCTAATGTTTTACAGCTTGGTATAGGCAAATAACTCTTTATCATAAGTTGGGTAGTTCTTTTAAGACCCTTAAAACAATTCGGAGTAGTAAGCAATGACTCTTCCTTCTTGCATTAGAACAACACCCATTGCATATCCAGATACACCAGCCTCAAGCTCAAAAAGCTTTTATAGATTTGGTAAAACTAAAACAGGCCTCGTATATCTTACTTTTTAGAAGCTAAAACGTGTCCTAATGTTTTTGAGTCCACTCAAACCATCGATTTGTCTTTGTTAGTTCATTTAAGGAAGCGGTTATCATAGAGAAATTCCAAATAAATTTTCTAATATACTGACAAGCTCCCATAAAACTTCGTACTTCAGTGATATTTAATGGTCGAGACCACTCTCGAATAGCCTTCACTTTTCCTGGGTCAATTTACAATTCACCATTACCCACAACAAATCCAAGATATAACAATGATCTATGCCCAAACTCACGCTTCTTTTTATTAAGGTAGAGTTTATATTTTTGAAATAATTCGAATACCTTTTTCAAATGATATAAGTGTTCCTCCCAAGTACGGTTGTAAATGAGAATGTCATCAAGATAAACAATGAAAAATTGATCAGTAAAAGGCGCAAGACATCATTCCTCAATTGCATAAATATAGCAAGGGCATTACAAAGTCCAAATTGGATGACTAGCCACTCAAACAAACCTTGTCTTATTTTAAAAGTTGTCTTCCAAGAATCTTCTTCTTAAATTTGTACTTGATGGTACCCATATTTTAAGTCCAACTTTGTAAAATAATAAGCATGTTTAAAGTGATCTAGAAGATAATCTATTCTGGGAAGAGGGTATCAGTTTTTCACTGTGATTTTGTCTAAGGCACGATAATCAATACACATATGCCAACCACAATCCTTTTTAGGAACAAGAACCACTAGTGATCCACACGGTGAATTATTTGGTTTTATAACACCATTCTCAAGCAAATCAGACACTTGCTTTGATGAAACAAGGCTAAAAACACTCAAGATACTCAAAGAGCATCAAAAGGTAATTTGGAGCAAATTTTAAATGACGTGAATACAAATAGAGTTCCAAACCTGAAAAGTTTCAGCGGACAAGTAACAAGATCAAAGGCAAAGAAGCTTAAAGAGTTTCTCCAAGTCTTCACACAAAAATATGTAGATGATGGGCTGGCCAATTATGGAAAGTTTAAATATGAGCTTTTTGAACAGCTCAAATTCATAACTTTAATTGGGTTTAAATGATTTGGGATAATTTGGGCTTGTTTGAGTCTTATTGATAATGGGTGAATAAGCCCTCTGTATGGACTGGATTAGTTGAGTTGTTTTAAGTATTTTGGATTGTTTTAGTTTAGTTTGAGTTAATTAAGCTCATATAGTTAAGTGTAACTCATTTGGGCTTAAGTCTTGTTTTAGTGTTATTACAAGAATGAGCCTATAACTATATGGTGTCACAAATAATTAGTGGTGTTAGTTAAGAAGATTAAAGTTACCATAACAATTACATGCCTATAATTAGCCTAGTTATTGTTGGAGTTATAATTGTAATTATCACATAATTAGCCTAGTTATTGTGGGAGTTACAATTGTAGTTATTGTGTTGTAACTTATCATTGATTTCTTTGTCTATAAATACCAAATGAACTCTTCTTTGTAGATATCAACGGTGGTAATCAAATATTTTAGAATTGAGTTAAGAGCGTTTTGACTTTCCTTTCACTTTATGCACAAGGTGTTGATTTGGAATATAATTGTTTTCACTTGTATTCAATTTTGATTTCATATTTCAATTGTTCTTGGTACTTGTTTGGATTGAGTACAAGGGATATCATTTATCTTTCTTGGGTTCTATCTAACTTCTACCATTTGGGTGATTGAATAAATTTGCTTCTTTTTTACTTGTGATCTAAATTCTGTTCTAAACCAATAGAGTTCTAAAGTTCAAGCAAGGGTCTTGGAGTTCTGCATCTCTTTATTTCTGCGTTGTCTACCACATAATACCAATACATGCTTAAATTCGAAAGTGATGAATCTAAGATGAGTTAAATCTCTTATTCCACTTCTTGCTTTGGTGGTAAACCTCATTCTTCATAAAATAAGTCAAAAAATTATCTGCACAACTTTGTTATCTCATTTTTCTCTTTATTTTGAGATGACTTAGCAATAGTCACATGAGTTGGATTAATAATATTGATTGTCTCTGTGCATCCATCATCTTTAAAAAGCCATATAAAGATGAGTTAATCATCCGCTTGGCTTGACACACAGTGATCATATCAACAGTTTGTTTCATCTTTTCACCACAAAATAAGTATTTCTTTCTTTCTTTAGTAAACTAAATTTTTTGAGCTTGCCGATAATAAATGGCATCTCAGTCCCATAAATAAGGATTTCTAAGTATTATCCGACATATATGAAGCGTGACTACATCGTAGGTCACTTCATTGATAAACTGACTGATAACAACAAATTGAAAGGTATATTATCGATTAACTTGAAGCCCCACATCTTTGTGAATCCAACCTAATGGGTATTGCTTAGGGTGAGGGATTGTGGACAATCCTAACTTTTGCACCAATTGTTTAGAGATGAGATTTCTTTGGCTTCCATTATCCACCACGGTGGTAATTACCTCTTGCTTTACTTGAATTTTTATGCCAAATAATTCCTCTCGTTCGTCATGCTTGGTAAGTGACTCTAATGTGACCCTAGGAGGGCTTTCCAATTACCCACGAAGCAATCATCAGATTTTAAACCAATTTGGAGACAAGTCTTGGGAAAAGCCTGGACCAAGAAAATGGAGTCGAGATTCAACGACAAAACTCAATCCCATGAAGTCCAAAGATTCAATTCATACAAGCTTAGATCGAGTAAAATGGATCATCAATACCATCAAGACCCGGAAGCCTTATAGGCCACCAAGATGACTAGCCCAAGGAAGCATCAACGACAATGAATTGTGGGCTTCTGAATTCATCCTAGAAGACAAAAATAGCATGCCCGAGACCGCATAAAGAAGGGAGGTACTCGCGGACAGGTGATCCATGTCACCTAACTCGCCACCCGGCCTGCTAGGCTCAAGCCGCAAGCTAGCAAGTCGTGCACTTGAGAAGAATGTGTGGCCCATGTCACACATCCTTGCAGGTGGGCTTACCAAGGCCCATCAGGAAGACCATTTATGGTGATGCACTCTATGTTCTAGTCTTAGCCCGGGTCCTTGTACGCTAAAACTATCAAGTCCGTACAAGGATACCGTTTCAGTTTTTTTTCGTTCCTTCTGTCTATCTTTTCTGAAAGGCAGGTCCTCCTAATGAGTGGGCTCGTTGCCACTAGGCAGTCATCTTTGATCCCGATTGGTCGACCTTTCTGATCCCAAAACAAAGAGAGTTCAGCTCTCTTTTTTCGGTCATTCAGATTCAAAATAATATGAAGAGGATGGAGAGATGCCACCTGCCCTTTCTGTTCTCTTTTGGAGTGGGGCACTCCTCTTTCTTCCTTGGTTGGCCTCATCCCAAGGTCCAATCCAATGAACCCGCACGAGGGAGGAAGAACTAGGCTAAATGCCTGGCCCAGCAACTCAGCCCAGTAGTAACTGCAGCCACAAGCCCAGTCAAGGAGAGACCCGGGCGGACCACGAACCTGTGAAGCCTAATGGTTGTGCGTGCAAGAACCCGACCCAAGCCACGCGAGCACATGCGAGCTTCCCTAGCCCGCACGAGTGAGGTATGCGACGTGTGGGAGAGGGGAAGAATTGGCAAGCTTTTAGACTTCTTTTCCCAACATTCTTCATGTGATTTTTCATTCTAAATTCACATGGTAATTATCACCTCATTATTTAATTATTATTATTTAAATTAAGATTAATTATATAATATTTTAATCTTAGGATTATCTTAAGCTATTATTTTATTATATTTTCAATCTTATTATTTATCATATTATTTTAATGTGATTTTCACATTGTTTTACGTGGATTTAACATGGGATAAATATTAGATTATTTTAATTATTATTTTATTATAAGTCTATATCTTAAGATTATTTAATTAATTTATTTGGGATAGAATAATTATTTTTATTATGTATTTATCCTAGATTTAGATAGAATTTTATCTAGAGTATTATTTTATTAAATTATCTCAAGAATTTGTACTCATCTAGATTGCCCGAAAAAAGTTATAAATAGGTATTTGCCCATAAATTGTAAATACACCAATTACAATTAATTTGAGAGAATTCTTAAAAGCTTAGACTTTTCTTCTTTTAGCATTTTTTTCAAAGTTAGTTTCTTCAAGTTTTTTAGAAAGTAAGAGTCTTTAAGAGTCTTATTGAGCCAAGGAGCGGAGATCAACTTATCGGTAAGTCCGTGACGTTTTTTCTTTCATTGTTTATTTTCTTTAGTTTTGTTTTTATTTTCCTTTTAGGACTGTAGATTCAATTAGAGGGATGGTTTATTCTAAGCAGTTATAGTTTCGGTATTGCATATGTTAAGTGGGTTTTAAGAGTTGATTCGATCCTTCCCACATCTTTCTGCATCATCTGGTATCAAAGCTTAGGCTCCTAGAAACCCAAATCTATCTTTATTACTTTCATCATATTTCTTCTTAAATTAGCATTCAAATTTATTTGATTGTTAATTCGTATGGTATCATGCTTGAATTCATATTTATCCGTTTAATTCAAGTAATTTGTGTTTATTGTTCAAAAAAATTATATATATCAAAAATATCAAAAATATCTCCATTCCATCCCATAAGGCAATTGGCATATTATTTACATTTTGCATGACAAAAATAAAGTAACCACTAATCATATTGTTAGAAAACCATCGAGAAGAAGAGTAAGTCATCTCGTAGGTGCATGTGAAAACTTTTTTTGTCATTCTGTCTGCATCACTCATACCCCATTGCACATTCCACTCGTACTTACACAGTTTGGGAATCTAGAGTTGTTAGGAACTTTTGTTTGTGGCAACATTTCCTAACTTACAGGGACTCGACTAAGGGGATCCTAACTCCAACGCTCAACTTGACCAAGAGAGTGAGTGTGATAGCAGAGATGAGTGTAGTAGGACAACATGAATTTTAGTATCAAGAGATTAGCGTAATTCCACAGGCACATGTGTTCCACTAGGCACCAGTACCATCCTAACACCTTCCACTACTTTTTATCTTTCTTGTTGTATCCAAGATCGCTATGTAGCAATGAGATGGATTCAAGGACGAATCCTTTTAAAGAAGGAGAGGGTGATATGACCCTAGGAGGGCTTTCTAGTTACCCAATAAACAAACATTAGATCTCGCACAAATTCGAAGACAAGTCCCGAGAGAAGCCTAGACCAAGGAAATAGAGTCGAGATTCAACGACAAGACCTAATCCCATAAAGCCCAAAGATCCAATTTGTGCAAACTTAGATATGGTAAGATGTATCATCGATGCCGTCAAGATCAGAAAGCCTTATGGGCTGCCAAGACAACCGACCTAAGGAAGCATCAACGATAATGAGTCGTGGGCTTTCGAATTGATCCTAAAGGATGATGATAGTGTGCCTGAGACCGCATCGAAGGGGAGGTACCTGCGAACGGGTGACCCATGTCACCTAACTCGCTAGGCCCAACTCGCAGCCTAGTAAGTCGCGCGCCCAAGAAGAACATGCAGCCCATGTCGCAGGCCCCTACAAGTACGCCAACAGAGGCCCATCAGGAAAACCTGAAGGCCAGCCCTCATCCTAAGGCCTAATCCAACGAACCCGCACTCGAGGGAGAAGAAATCGGGTCGAACACCAGGCCTAGCAGCCCAACCCAACAGCAACCGCAAACCTAGCCGAGGAGAGACTTGGGTGGGCCGCAGACTCGTGAGGCTCGATGACTGTGCGCGGGGGCTCGACCCAAGTCACACACGCATGTGCAAGCTTCCCTAGCTTACACGGGTGAGGTGTTGGACGTGTGTGGGAGAGGGGAAGAATTGGTAAGCTTTTGGACTTCCTTTCCCCACATGCTTCATGTGATTTTTCATCCCAATTTCACATGGTAATTATCATTATTTAAATTAAGATTAATTATATAATATTTTAATCTTAGGGTTATCCTAAGCTATTATTTTATTATATTTTTAATTGTATTATTTATCTTATTATTTTAATGTGATTTCCATATGTGATTTACATGGATTTCACATGGGATAAATATTAAATTATTTTAATTATTATTTAATTATAAGTCTATCTCTTAGGATTATTTAATTAATTTATTTGGGATAGAATAATTATTTTTATTATTTATTTATCTTAGATTTAGATAAAATTTTATTTAGGATATTATTTTATTAAATTATCTTAAGAGTTTGTACTCATCTAGATTGGTCGGAAAAGACTATAAATAAATCTTTGCCCATAGATTGTAAACACACCAATTACAATCAATTTAAGAGAATTCTTGAAAGTTTAGGCTTTTCTTCTTTCAATGTTTTTGCTAAAATTAGTTTCTTCAAGTTCTTCGGGAAGCAGGAGCCTTAAGAAGTCTTGTTGAGCCAAGGAATAGGGATCAACTTATTGGTAAGTCCGTGACATTTTTTTTCCTTATTTATTTTTCCTAATCTTTGTTTTTGTTTTTCTTTTAGGATAATAGATTCAATTAGAGGGAGGGGTTATTCTAAGCGGTTATAGTTTCAGTATTGCATACGTTGAGTGGGTTTTAAGAGTTGACTCGATCCTCCCCATAGCCTCCTGAGTCAAACTCTAAAGCTATAACTTTTGGTGTTACCATTATAGAGAAGTTTGGATTTCCTCTTTGAACCTGATCAAATACTATGAGTTCATTATTACAAGTTGTTCTTTCCACAGTCTTACCCTTTGGTCTTTTCTTTGGGTGCAACTTCTAACATTTCTCCTTTGTATGACCCTCGATCTTATAATGGTCACAGTATATTCGAGCACTTGGTGTTGACGATGAGGATGATAAAGCTGAATTAGCCTTCTTAAACTTTTTCTGTTTTGAGGAGCTTGATATCGAGCCTTCAAATGATTGCTCATTACGATTATTTTTTTTTTCAATTGTCATAACTATCATACTTGCACTAGACACATTGTTTTGTTTATAAAATGAGATCTCATTACTTATACGTGGCAATAGTACTAAGATGTACATCATAAACGTCTCAGGCGGATCCATCAAAACTCTTAACGCCATAGTTAGACGTCTAAACTCGATGGTATATTCTTGTACTGATTGATCTCATTTTTGGTGTAGGTTGTGCTATCTCCTCCGCTTATTTTTTTGGTAGTCCATTGGATAAAATTCTTTTTAGATGAGATTCAGAAAATTATCCTCAGTAATTTCTTCACCCTCATGGGTTTGTATATATGAATTCCCCCATGCTGAGGCATGACTTATCATTTTTAGTCTTGGCAATGAGACCTTATCTTCATTACTATACCTATATAAGGTAAAGTAAGTCTTCAACTAATTGATCCAAGAATCTAACTTCTCAGCATCAACTGAACCGTCATATGATGAAATGTCAATTTTTGCCTCCATCTTAAAAGGTCTTGATAACCTCTCTTCTTCCTCTTCTTAAGGAGACTGATTTTTGTTCTTTGTTCTTAAACTCAGGCTGGGACTTTTAATTGTCTCTATGGAGTTTTTATCAGAATCATCACGAGATTAATCCTCCATAAAAGACATAACTTTTTCCATCTTTTCGAACAGGTTAGCAATTTGCTGACCAAGTTGACTACAATAGAGTCTTATGCCATTATGACAGACTCAAAACTTATGGATGTTTTTTAGGGTCTTCAGTGAATGTTGAGAATAGAAAATGGTTCTCTAGTCTCCTTGTAACCACTTTTAATCTTAACCATATACAGGTAGGATCAAAATGCTCTGATACTAATATGATCCATATAGGAGCGAAAGAACTTGACAACTCTCAAACCAAATGGAGAGAAAGTTTATCTTTGAATAAGATAAAATAATTTTCATTCTTTTATGTTTAATCCTTATAATGAAATCCTCTTATATAGCTATAAGGAGCTTACAAAAATAGTACATAAACTAGAATAAGTAAATCCTAAAAATAACATATAAATTAATATCCTATCATTTTTTTAGTAAATTAATTAAAACTATTAACCTATTTTTAATATTAAATAAAAATAAAAAATGATAAAAATAAAAATTATAAAAACAAAAAATTAAACGATCACCCTTGATCATTGGTGGAGTAATAATTCTGATAAGGATAAATTAGCCAGACTTAATGAGGAATATGGATACGTACTCAAAGAGGAGGATCGCTTCTGGAGGCAGAGAGCTAAAACCTTCTAGCTACAACATAAGGATTGTAATTCTAAATATTTCCACCACAAACCTCCTAATGTAAGCAGTACAACTGTATTATTTCTTTGGGGGGACAAGATGGGAATTGGATCCAAGAAGAACAACCTCTCCAGAATCATATAGCAAAGTATTTTTATGAACTTTTCTCTGCATCAGATGGGCAGTGGAGTTAAGTGGCAAACCTAGTTTCTACTAAGATTTTCGACTTGGATAATGAAAGACTGTTACGGCCACTAAGTGTCGATGAGATCAAAATAACTCTACTCCAAATGCACATGGATAAAGCATCCAGTTCGGACATAATGAACCTGGCATTCTTCCAACAATTTTGGCACTTGGTCAGAGGGGATATTGTGGCAAGCTGCAAGTTTTGGTTTGAACAAAAGAATATACCACTAGCTATAAATAAAACCAATGTTGTACTTATTCCTAAGAAGGATAATCCAACGTCGGTTAGGGACTTACGTCTAATTTCTTTGTGCAATGTGATCTATAAAATACTGGCTGAGACCCTGTCAAATAGATTAAAGGATGTACTACCACATCTTATAGCAGAAGCATGTTGGATAATGTTATGTTGGCCTTTAAACTCATCCATAAAATGAAGTCCAGTGGGAAAAGGGAGACTGTAACGCCCACTAATTTTTTAATTTTTATTATTATTATTATTATTAATTTTATTTAGTTTATTTTATAATTTTATTATTTTAATTGATTTATTTAATTTAATTTAATTTTTTTTAATAAAAATAAAAATAATAATAATGATAAAATTGGGTAAAAATATTATTTGGATTTAATTGAAATTGATTTTGGAAAAAAGGGGTGAAAATTAGGATTCTGGGGGTATTTTTGAAAAGAAAATCGAAAACCGGGGGTCAAAACGTAATTTAGAAAAATTGTGCCCCGTCAGCACCACGTCAGCAGCCACGTCAGCGGCCCAGTCAGCAGTCTTGGCCAATCAAGACCTGCTGCGTGGCAAGACCACGTCGACCCGGGAACAGGCCACGTGGGCAATCCACGTGCGAGCGATCGGACGGCCCAGATGCGTCCCCGCGCGCACGGACAGCCCAGATCAAGCGTGTGCACGGACGGCCCAGATCAAGCGTGCGCACGGACGGCCCAGATGCACGCGCACGGACAGCCTAGATGCACGCGCACGGACGGTCCAGATTCAATCAAGTACGAACAGCCCATATTTAATCAAAATGGACGGCTGTGATTAAAAGGCAAAGAGTATAAATAAAACCCCCACACCTGACCACAAAAACCCTAGCCGTTTGCCGTCGCCGGAGCACAGCGGAGCCGCCGTGCCGGAATTGCGATATTGGCTGAAAGGGGGCCCTGGGTCTAATTTGGGATTTTTTGGGACACGTGCAGGTACCAGTAGTGCGTTTCAGTTCCCCGGGAAAAATTCAGGAAAAATTAGGGACAGCCTGTAGGCACACTGTGGAGCCGTATTCGGACCCCGAAACAAGTAAGGACCCCTCACCCTATTTTCTATCACGGTATTAAAGTTCAATAAATGATAAAACGGTATTTCATGAATCAATAGATGTGTGAAATTGTTTAAGGTTGCTAATGGAGCCCGAGTCTGGTGTGTTTGTCGGTCAGCTGTTGTTTGGCCTATTTTATAGTTTTAAATGCAGTATGAGGTCTGATGTTTTCATTTCATAGTTTCGTGTACATATATCACTGTTTTATTGATTATGGGTTGAATGACTGAGAACCGATGTTGTATGTTGTCTTGTTTGGCATAAATCACTGGTTTGCTTGTTTGTGTGTGATTTGATGATGCTGACTGAGGAAAAAGGGGAATAAAAAGATATGTAAATTGATAATCATATAATGTGGTCAGCCTGACTAGATATCCTGGGAGATGGTGGACGGACCAGGTCCGTAGGGAACCCTACCGGGATTGTGGTCTCTCATACCGGACGGGGTATGGAGACCTTATGTGTTTTGGTACCAATACCGGACGGGGTATGGGGACGGCCCGTTTCACCCTCATACCGGACAGGGTATTGAGGTTTATAGTTTTGGCGCCCATACCGGACGGGGTATGGGGACAGCCCTGGAATCTGATCACAAGTGTTAAGGGTTCACGGGTAGCGGGACCCCTATGGATCCCCATGGATACTAGTAGGCTGGTAAATGAGGGAAAATATGTTGTGTAATAATTGAAATGCAAAAGGCGTGATAAGTATTATGTTATACAATTCATATGATGATAATGTTATTGCTTTCGTATGTTGTTTTATGAACTTCACCGAGGTAAGTGGATAGTAAAGGATTTTATTATTGATAAAAGAATTTGTTGTAAATTATGCTCCATTGGTCATTTTGTATTTTCTACCCACCTTTACCTCCGTGACGGTGAGATAGTGTGATGTCTTTACTGGGCTGGTGTAGCTCATTCCTTATTTAATCATTTCATATCAGGAAGACATTGTTCCCGAGCCTGTTCCGCATGAAGACGGCGAAGGAGACGCCTGAAGACTCCGTAGTTATATTTATAGCTTTTATTTTCGAGTTTCTCTTTTAGTTAGTTTATTCTTTTATATTTTGAGTACGTTTTTGGTTTTAGCGTAAGGGATGTTAATCAAAATTTTTATTACGCTTCCGCATTTGACATTTTTAATACACATATTTCATTTTAAAATTCCGGGGCCGTTATAGAGACAACATAAATGGTTATGAAAATTGACATCAGCAAAGCATATGATCAAGTGAGATCGGAGTTCTTTGAGGCAATATTGCTTAAATTTAGCTTCGACAGGTCTTAGGTCAAGATGATAATGAGCTATGTGAGTTTTGTTACTTACTGGACTGATCTGAATGGTTTTAAGATAGGTCCAATCACTCTACATCGCAAATTGAGGTAAGGAGACCCCTTATCACCATATTTGTTTATCCTCTATGCGGAATCTTTTTGGCTCTGTTTAAATGAGCAAAAGCTGATGGAGCAATACATGGGGTGATGGTTTGTCAACAGAGTCCGCCAATTTTTCATATTCTTTTTACCGAAAACTCCTTCTTCTTCTTCAGGGAGAATGTGGATGAATGCCTTACTGTGAAGTAGATTCTCAGTCAGTACGAAATTCCGTTGAGGCAAGATGTAAACCTTCAAAAGTTTGAACTTTTTTTCAGCCCCTCATTCCCTACAGAACTCCAAAATTATCTCCAGGACATTCTAGGTATTCAGAATAAGATTGAACATAGTAGATATATGGGTTTGCCTTCATTGATTGGCAAAAGGAAAAAAGAAGTTCTCTCTTTCATGAGGGACTCGCTACTTAGATGGGTTTAGGGATGGAGTCATAAGTATCTTTCCAAAGTGGGTAAAGAAGTACTGTTCAATTCATTTGCACAATCCTTTCCAACTTTTTGCATGAGTGTGTTTCAGATCTCAACTTCCCTATGTGAAGAGTTACAGAAGTTAATGAATAATTTTTGGTGGGGTTCAAAAAAGGATAGTAGGAAAAACCTTCATTAGAAGCAATTAGAGGCATTATGCAAGAGAAAGGAAAAGGGAGCAATGGGCTTTAGATACCTGCCTGATTTAAACCTTGTTATGCTGGGCAAACAATTGTGGCGTATCATCCAAACTCTAACGTCCCTTGTCACTCAGGTTATTATGGCCAAGTATTCTCCATACAGAAATATTTCAAGTGTAATGCTAGGCACCAACCCCAGTTACACCTAGCGAAGCCTCTTTGCCATAAAGGATCTTGTGAGGAACGGGATGAGGTGGGTCATTGGTACAAGCAGAGACGTGTATGTATAGAGAAATCCTTGGTTATCAAAGAAAGGAGATCATATGGTTCGGTCTCCCTGTATAGAGGGCCTAAAAGATTTGAAGGTTTGCGATCTTATGTGTGAAAACAGGCAAAATCAAGATACTACAATGGTTAGAATCATTTTTATGGAAAATGAAGCATATGCAATTCTTTATATCCCTCTAAGCATGCAAATAAAAGATGATAGAAGATTTTAGGCACCTAATAAGACTAGGAAATACATAGTTAAATATATCTACTTCTATCTACAGGATGTTTCATATGAGCAGAGGTTAGAGGTCAAAATCTGTGGGAATTCTCTTAGAAAACTGAGATGTTGATGAAGGTCAAGAACATCATATGTGAGTACTATCTAACACCTTATCAATTAAATGACGATTGCGTGAGAGAGGAATTGATATCCAGACCAAGTGCCCGAGATGTGACCAAGAGAAGAGCCTTCAAGATGTCATATTTGAATGCCCAAAAGCAAACGGGTGCTAGAGACTCCTACATTTTTACCCCAGCGTGTTTTATGAAGTGAATGTATTTGATAAGGTAGAGCAAATCATTCGCTCCATGTCAAGAAAGGAGACAGTAGAAGTCTTCTGTTGCATGTGACGGCTTTGGCTAGAGAGAAATGACCTAGTGTGGAATGGGAAATAATTTGTTGATCAAACGTCCATTTACCTCATAAGGAAATATTTAAATGAATATAAACAAATAAACAATATCCAGAACTGTAACACCCAAGTATTTTTTTTTAATTTTATTCTTATTATTTTTATTTTTATTTTTATTTATTTTTCTTTTTTTGTATTTGAATTTTTTAGATTTTTATTTAATTTAATTTAATTTAATTTAAAGAAAATAAAAATAATAATAATGATAAAATTGGGTAAAAATATTATTTGGATTTAATTGAAATTGATTTTGAAAAAAAAGGGTGAAAATTTGGATTCTGGGGGTATTTTTGAAAAGAAAATCAGAAACCAGGGGTCAAAACGTAATTTAAAAAAGTTGTGTCACGTCAGCAGCCACATCAGCAGCCCTGACAAACCAGGACACGCCGCGTGGCAAGGAAACACTGACACGGGACGGGCCATGTGGGCGATCTGCGTGCGCGCGATCAGACGGCCCAAATTCGTTCCCGCATGCACGGATGGCCCAGATCAAACGTGCGCACAGACAGCCCAGATTCACGCGTATGGACAACCCAGATTCAATCAGGCACAGACGGCCCAGATTGCATCGCGATGGACGACCCAGATTTAATCCCAATTAAATCACGATCGAACGGTCCAGATTTAATCTTGATGGACGATTGAGATTAAAAGGCAAAGGGTATAAATAACCGCACCCACACCTGACCATAAAACTCTAGCCGCCAGTGCGTCGCCGGAGAAGAAGAACCAGACGCCGGAGGAGCCGGCCGTCGCCACCTGCCGTCGCACCGGAGAAGTTTCTGACCGTCGATCGAGGTAAATTTTCTCTCCCTGGCTTGTTTTTCGATGTTGAATCCGCCTATGGCCAAACCGGAGCCAAACCACCGGCCGAACGGCCGAAAAACCCCGCCGAAGTCCGGCGCCGCCGCCACGACTCCCCTCTGTTTTTGCCTCCGATGAGGCCCTTCCCGGCCTCCGTTCGATGCAAATTTTATACCACTGTGATCACTGTTCTTTTCTCTACAGGTTGATCGGAGCCAAACATCAAAACGCGACCCACGCCGGAGGAGCCGCCGCACCCGAGAGCACCGCCGCTAGTAAGTCTCAGTTTTTTGTGATTTTTTTGGCCCACCGAGGGCTCTAAGGTTGTTTTATCGTAGGGATCGATGCAAGTTTGGCCGAATTCGACTGAAAACGGCCAACTCGAGGCGGATCACCGCCATGCTGGAATTTCGATATTGGCCGAAAGGGACCTTAAGTCTGATTTGGGATTTTTTGGGATACGTGCAGGTACCGGTAGTGCATTTCAGTTTTCTGAAAAAAATTCAGAGAAATTAGGGACAGTCCGTAGGCGCACTGTAGAGTCGATTTCAGACCCAAAATAAGTAAGGACCCCTCACCCTATTTCCTATCACGGTATTAAAGCTTAATAAATAATTAAACGGTATTTTGAGACTTTATAGATGTATAATTGATTGAGGTTACCAATGGAGCTCGAGTCTGATACAGTGTTGGTCTGTTATTGTTTGATCTAATTTTCAGTATTAAATGCAGCATGATGTTTGATGTAATTATGTTATGATCTCATATGCATGAATCATGGTTTCTTTTATTATAGTTTGTATTATGGTAAACCCGATATTGTGTTGTCTTGTTTGGTGTCAATTACTGGTATACATGTTGTGTATGATTGGATGGTTGAGATTAAGAAAAAAGGCAAAAAAGTTATATGAATTGATAAGTGAAAAATGTGGACAGTCTGACTAGATATCCTAGGAGATGGTGGACGGACCGGGTCCGTAGGGAACCCTACCGGGAACGTGGTCTCTCATACCGGACGGGGTATGGAGACCTTATGTGTTTTGGCGCCCATATCGGACGGGGTATGGAGACGGCCCATTTCACCCTCATACCGGACGGGGTATTGAAGTTCATGGTTTTGGCGCCCATACCGAACGGGGTATGGGGACTATCCTAGAATCAGGTTGTAATGTTAATGGTTCACGAGTAGCAGGGACTCCCTATGGATCCCCATGGATACTAGTAGGCTGGTAAAAGAGGAAAATATGTTGTTTAATGATTGAAATGCAAAGGTGTGGTAAGCATGATTTCATGATGATGATAATGTTATTGCTTTCATATGTTGTTTTCATGGATCTCACCGAGGTAAGTGGACAGTAAAGGTTTTTATGTTAATAAACGAGTTTGTTATAAATTATGCTCCATTGGTCATTTTTGTTTTCTACCCACCTTTACTTCCGTGGCGGTGAGATAGTGTGATGTCTTTACTGGGCTAGTGTAGCTTATTCCTTATTTAACCATTTCAGATCAGGAAGACGTTGTTCCCGAGCCTGTTTCGCAGGAAGACGGCGAAGGGGAAGCCTAAAGAGTTCATAGTTATATTTATAGTTCTTATTTCGAGTATCTCTTTTAGTTAGTTTGTTCCTTCATGTTTTGAGTACGTTTTGGTTATTGTGTAAGGGATGTTAATCAAAAAATTTATTACGCTTCTACATTTGAGATTTTTAATACATACATTTCATTAAAATTTCCGAGGCCGTTACAAGAACTGTGAGAACAACCAGTATACGCCCAAGACACCCTCCAAGAATGGTAGTGATCAGAATCAAGTTTCTGGAAATGCAATATAGACAAGGCTGTGTTAGGCTCTAGCGAGGGAGCGAGCTTTAGAGCAGTAATATAGGACTCAGCAGGTTACACGTTGACAGCCTTCGTAGGCCGATTTCTTGAATGTTACTCCCCCTACCTGACGGAAGTTTTGGGATGTCAGAGAATGCTACAGTACCTCAGGGATCAAGTTTCAAGTCCTGGCATAGTGGAGATTGATGCCCAGGTTATCCATTCGACTCTGCTATCTAGTGCGGAAGACTTTTTTAAATTTGGTTTTATCATTCAAGATTGTAAAGAATTACTTAGATGCATGCATAATGCGTCAATTAGATGGGTTACAAGATAGTATAATCAAGTGGCTCATAAGCTAGCTAGAGCTGCTTTGCATACTTTTTATTTTTATATATGGGAAAGCTTACCCCTAGATATTGCATGTTTACTTTAATGAATGATAGTTGACTGTTTTTTTTTTTTTTTTTTTTTTTTAAAAGGATGAGAACAAGAACATAAAAAGTTAAAAAAATTACAAATACTAGTTTGTTATCTTTTAAAAGTCATTTTCAACAATTTAATAAGCTTTCTATATATTTTTACTCTTACTGAATATAAATATTAAAGTACACACTCTTCAAAATACATATACTTTGTAACTTAGGTTTCTAATAATCTATAACAGAGAAAGCTTAAAAGTGTTATAGTCTTCAAGGAAGGAAAAAAAAAAAGCATAAGTTCCGGTAAATTATAGTTTTTATGGTTTATGATTGTCATTTAAAATTATTTATGCGAATATATTAGAGTCTATAACGA
Organism: Carica papaya; assembly: GCF_054855325.1. Lineage (NCBI taxonomy): Eukaryota > Viridiplantae > Streptophyta > Magnoliopsida > Brassicales > Caricaceae > Carica > Carica papaya. Next base: position 8,863,286 of record NC_142317.1, read on the forward strand.
TTATATCAGTACAAAAGTTACAGTCCAGACCAAAAATTATTCTAAAACTATTTAAAGGTTTTGATCGTGCACCGTTTGTCTGATTCAAAATAAAAATGTTTGAATAAAGCCTTTTTCTTCTAAAAAAATAGGAGCTAAGGATAGGTATCTGCAATATATATGTATATAATATAAAATATATTATAATATTATATAATTAATCATATACTAAAATTGATTATAAAAAATAAAACATCTCTGCTCGAATGAAAACAAAACTAGCTACACTTGTTAAGAGCAGAGAAAAGATAGGCTGTTCCTCAATCATTTAAACATCACTTAAAAAGATGCATGACAATTGATTCGTTTTAATTATTATTATCTTTTAATCTACTCTTTCCTATCATCATAATATTAAGATAAATTAAAATAAAATTTCTGAATTAATTATAATTAATTAAGTGGGTTTTTACAGTAAAAGGCGAAGGAAGTTGGAATTCTCTCTTTTTACTTTTGGTGAAAAGTGATATATTATATAATTTAGCAATACCATATGCCACCAAATCTTTGGTAAGTGACACTGAAATTCAACCGGCAGCAGGTGAGATTCGTTTGGCAGCAAATGAGGCTGGAATTTTACTCCCTTCCCTTGTAATAAGAACACTGAGTTACATACGTATATATGCATATACATACATATATATATATATCTATGTAAAGATGAAACCAAATAGGAAATCAGCATTGAAAATTTCCCTATATCTTTTGCTAAGAAAACCTCATATATAAATATATATTTTTGCCTCCTATAATGCATACTGCTCAGGTTAAGTGTGTAGCCTTAGCTTTTAGAGTCTTCATGGGTCAAACCCTAAATTTTTAAGAATGAAAAAAAAACAAACTCCCCAACTACAAGACAGGGATGACAGTAACAATTTTAGTATTTCTCTCTCTCTCGACTAACTGCCAAAATAATATTGGGAAGCGCTGTACTGCCAACTATAAAAACAGACAACAATCTTACACTTTGGATTATTCTCTAATTATTCATTTCTCTAGACCCCTTTTTGCAAACTACAAACTTCTCTAGAGCCTTCTCTGCAATCCCATAAATTGGAGAAATCAGATCCTCATGCTATAAAGAGATTCCACTTTCACTTCACTCTCTTACTCAATGAGAGCTCAGCTTCCTTCAAACTTAATTTCTACTTCTCTCGTCTCTCTCTTTCGTTTCTCATCATAATTAACTGCTCCCCAACAAGTATACGAACATCACTTGCATACATATATATATATAGATATATATATATACCCACTTAGTCTCTTTCATATATTAAAAGAAAAAAAGAAAAAGAAAAGAAGACCCTTTATGCAAAATGGCAGTTGACTGCATCACAAAAATACCAACTATGTCTCTTGTTACCGGTAAAGAAGATGAACAAAGAAACGGTCAGAGACTAGTGTTTGATGCGTCGGTGCTGCGTTACCAATCCCACATACCAAAACAATTCATCTGGCCTGACCATGAAAAGCCTTGTGTTAATGCGCGGGAGCTCAAAGTCCCGCTTGTTGACTTAAGCGGCCTTCTGTCTTCTCACCATCATGATGATACCTCTGACGCTGTAATGGAAGCCGCCAGCCTCGTCTCCCAGGCCTGCAAGAACCACGGCTTCTTTCTTGTCGTCAACCATGGAGTCGACGCCACACTCATTGCCGATGCTCATATGTACATGGACAGCTTCTTTGAACTCCCGCTCTGTGAGAAGCAAAAGTCGCAGAGGAAACTCGGCGACCACTGTGGCTATGCCAGTAGCTTCACCGGTAGGTTCTCCTGTCATCTTCCATGGAAGGAAACACTTTCCTTCCGCTATTCAGAAGAGAAAGGCTCGTCCCAGGTCGTTGAAGAATATTTGTGTAACACAATGGGAGAGGGATTCAAGCAATTTGGGTACGTAAAGATGATCGTAACAATCTAAATCAAAACCATGCTCTGTTTTTCTTTTCCCATCTCTGTTTTTGTTTATGTCGCTTATGGTTATATAAATTTATGTATATTACAGGAAGGTATACCAGGAGTACTGTAACGCCATGAGCAGACTCTCGCTTAGAATTATGGAGCTGCTAGCGATAAGTCTTGGAGTAGGGAGAAATCATTTTAGAGAATTTTTTGAAGAGAATGATTCGATAATGAGGTTGAATTATTATCCGCCATGCCAAAAACCTGACCTTACACTCGGAACAGGGCCTCACTGTGATCCAGCTTCTTTAACAATCCTTCACCAAGACCAAGTGGGTGGTCTTCAAGTGTTTGTAGACAATGAATGGCGCGCAATTAGCCCAAATTTCAATGCCTTTGTCGTTAACATTGGCGACACCTTCATGGTAAGAACAAAACATATAAAATTCAAAATTTTTTACTTTGATGGTTAAAAAAAGATTAATTTAAAAATTTTTTCTTGTTGGTCAGGCTCTTTCGAACGGCAAATACAGAAGTTGCCTGCACCAAGCGGTGGTGAACAGCCGAACGCCGAGAAAATCACTTGCGTTCTTTCTGTGTCCGAAGAGTGACCGAGTGGTGAAGCCACCGGGAGAATTGGTTGACGCCTGCAACCCGAGAAGATACCCAGATTTTACATGGCCTATGCTGCTTGAATTCACGCAAAAGTACTACAGAGCCGACATGAACACACTTGAAGCATTTACGAAATGGGTTCAACAGAGAAACAGCTGAGTCCACAGAACTCGTCAAGGTGTTGGGTGTGTTAGTTAAGTGTCATTGGCAAAGAAAAGCAGATCCCTGGGACATGATTTGGTGTCTGTGCCGAAAGAAAATGACATGGGAAAAAAATTGGGAGAGGAAGAAAGAATTTAGGGTTGAAAAAAGGGAAGATAATTAGACAAAATCCAAAGTTTCGAGGGTGGAAAAAATGCCATTTTCTTTTTTCAATGTTCATGGGGGTCTGGTAATTAGCTCGCTTTCTAGTGAAGGGACAACGAGCAGGACAAGAGAGATATAATGAACCAATAAAGAGTTAGGACTCAGCTAATTTTTTCTTCTTTTCTTTTTTTTTTTTTTTGTATTTTCTGTATTAATTATAAAATGGTATTTTGTTGTGAATGATATTGGCATAAATATTTTCTTCTTTTTTCATATATATATATTGTGAATAAATATAAATTAGTATGATGGAATTGCTTGTTTTCTTTATGTCTCATTGTGTTTACCCACTTTGACCCTACAATTTAAAAATGTCAATGATTGGTAATATAATTAACCTAACATTTTTTACCACCCGACTTACTTAAAAATTGATACTAAATAGACCTTACATCCCTGCCTCTAACCCATACCCACTCAAAATTTAACTCTATTTTATGTATGACTAATAATATAATTATTATTCAATATTTATATAATTTTTTTTAATTTTAATGACACTCTAAAATTTTATATATAATATTAAATAGAGATAAGATAAAAATCTTTTCGATATAATCAACATATTTTAATTCAATAATTTTTTATATTCTGATTTATTTTAAAAATTTTAGTTTCAATATTTATTTAACGTAAGAATACATCAGATATTAAAAAAGTTTATTCGACTTTAATCAATTAATACTTTTTAGTTTTTTTATAAACTTATTATTTTGAATTCAATAATTCTAGATCATTGTTTTTAGATTTGATTGAATGCCATAAGACCATTCGTACCATCTTAACTTGTTGACAAATTTAAATTCATAATTACCAAAAAGAAAAAGGAAATACAATCTAAAAAAAGTGTTTTATATACATCTAGTTACTACCAACCCTTTGGAAGATACGTGACCTAATTACATCCAAGCCTAATCATTCTATTTTAGTGGATCTTTTAGTGGTTTGAGGCTAAATAAGAGAAAATCCTAGTTTTAATCAATCTTTTCTCGTTTGATGGTTTATAAAGTTTTTTTTTAAAAAAAAAAAAAAAAAAAAAATAGATAACATATATTTATTAATTAAGTTCTATATATACAATAATCATAATATAATATAATTAACTACTAAATAAAGATATATATAAAAATATAATTTAACTCAAATTCACAATTTTTTTTGTAAAAAAATAGACTTAAAAATTATTAAATTAAGAGTAATTGATGGTATTTTGTAAAGTTAATCTTGTAATGTTTAATATATTAAAATATATCTATTACTGATATTTATTTAATATTTTTTATTTGTATTCAAAAGATTACAGTTTTATTCTTTTCTAAGTGTATCAAATTTTCTATAATATCTTATTATGTTAATAAGATTTTTGCTGTTGAAGATAGTTTGAATTTATTGTGAAATTGAAACCAAACATTGTAAGCAATAGGTTTTTTTTAAAACCCATGAAATGTGATGGGTAAATTTATCTTTGGGTGTGTGTTTGGGGTTAATTTGGCGTTTTCTAAGCTAGTGCTATGGACACCAAAATTTGGTAGTTTGCTAGTGATATGGACAGCAAATAAAATAAAAAGGGCCCTGAAGTGACTAAATCCATACTATGGCTATCTATTTGCACTCAAACACAACAAAATTTTGGGCCACCATTGTCCATTGCTAGCGACCAATAATATATACATACATATATATATATATATATATATCTGCAATTCACAATAAAAACCACACCCAACTTAGTACCATACATGTGTTCCACTCATTTTTAAATTAATTAGGCTATGTTTAAAGTAAATACAAAATTTGTATGAGTTTTATTTTTATGGAATTAAAATAATATATTTTAAAGTTTAACAGAATTAGTGAAATTCGGAATTCATAATTTCATATTTAATTAATAATCCCGCATGAGCTCAATTTTTACCATCCCTTCTTAGAATTCATATTTTCTCTAATTAAACAAGTCTGCAAATTCCACATAAATTTTGAATTATCCAAAAATAACCTTAGACTCCAAATTAAAATTATTAATTACACAATTTGTAGATTAAATGAAAGGTAAATCACCATTTTATTTCTCTTTATATGATCTGCCTTGAGATAAATAATTATTTATTTATTAAAGAAAATTAGTTTATATTGAGGAAGAATGTAATGGATTTTCTTCAAAAAAATTTACAAAAATGACATTCTACTAGTTTGTGAATGCTTCATTTTTGTTTCTGATCCCAAAAAAAGAGCAACTCTTTTATCCTTTTTAAAAACTTTAATCCTATTCATCTTATGTTTAATACAATCTTTCATAATCAAATATTAATTGTATTTACAGCCAACTTAGCTATAAATTCGATGAAGAGGAGAGGCAGCGAGGTAATCTTAAAAATAATATATATATATATATAACTACATTTATAAATAATATGATGATAAAAGTCATTTTTTAATTAAAATTTATATATTTCTTTTAATTAGATAATATATATATATATATTCTAATAAAAATATAAATATTATATAATTTAATTCAAATTCACGATTTATTAGTAAAAAAAAAAAAATAACCGTTCAGTTAATAAATAACTACTACGATAAACGGAGGAATTCCATCAATGAATGTATTTCTTGGACTTATTTTCTAATACGTATTTAACATAATTATTTTCGATAAGGAGAGGTGTGAGATAAGAAGTCTTATTCTTTCTTTCTTTTATTTTGTATTATCGTGAAAGATCTCTCAATATCTAGTAAGTACATAATTAAAATAATTGATAAAAAATTTAATTTTTATTACAAGAAAATTAATTGAGAAAAGAAAAAAAAAATTAACGAATATGAAGGTGATGGATGTTAATAAACAACCAATTGGGATGTGAATTGGAAGTTGGTGGGAGGGTACACGAGCATAAAGGGGTAAAGGCCAGCAAAGAAAATCCAAAGCAGGAGTTGGCCCACTATAATTGAATGATTCAGAGAAATCCATTGAAGATTAATTGGCAGAATATATGTATGCATATAATATTTATGCACTGCAAATAAAATATTTTATTTGTTATTTATTTATATATATATATATATATCTGGAGATTTGGTTTCTTGTGAAATACAAGAATTGGAAAGAGGGAATACAAGCAAAACCTTGTCGTGACGTTTGTCCTTAAATGCTGCAACATTCTTCTGCTCATATTATATTTTTGAAAATGATAGGCCTTTCCTGTGTCTCTTAACAACGAGTTTACAGCTAAATTAATTACCTATTCACAAATATTTAAAATATCTACTTGTTCAATTTAATATACATTAATCATTTGCGAGTTCAGATCTTATAACTCATTTATGATCATCTCAAATTAAATAATCAATCTAAACCTTGAACCTATTAGTGTAGTTTTATATTAAAATATTTATAATATTATCTATGCTACATAAACAAAAAAAAAAAAAAAAGAAAAAAGAAAAAATGTTTGCGATATTTTAAAATGCCACGTGATAGATGGTAACATCTTAAAGAAATAACTGTAGTAGGACTTGCACAATATAATATGATAACGAGGCCTTACTTACAATGGAGGAATGGTGCACAGTTATTTCTCACATCATTACTTGAGGGATTCACGTTAATTAGCAAAAGAATCAAATTTATATGTTCCATAAATAAAAAAAGGCATATAGCATAGATAAACTACCATCAAATATTATACATATTACTAATCATATACAATTTGATTTATAGCTTTTTTTTATAAATAAAACACATAAAATTAAGGAATAATAACGTCTTTTGTTTTTGTAAGCCTATTTAACTAAATAATAGGCTTTGAAATTGTATGTTCTAGAGGTCTAGGTGATATAACTGTACACAAAATAGGGTTTGAAAACCTTAATCTCCCTTGTGATCTTCTCAAATGTCCAGTCAAGCAAGTTGTTGTCATTAGCACAAGAAGCTACATCCATTTGCGAGTCGCAGAGGACTTGAATCAATCCATGCACTTTTCACCTTGTTATCTTCGGACAAAATAATATCTCCTCACATTCAGCCACTAGCATGTCAAAGATAATTTTCTAATCTATAAACGTTGATATAGATATTTCGAGAGACAAGAAATAATTGTTTCTTCATCTTTTTCACTGCATTATAGTAGATAATAATATAATGCTTTACTAAGCTTGGGATTTTGATATGATTCATATTTTCTTTCTTTGCAGATAGAGGTTTTTTTTTATGAAATCAAAAGAATATTAGATTTCTTTCATGAGTCCTTCAGCTTGAAAATACCTCGGGTATCAAGTTTAAATCTCAACTTGTTTCTTCATTTTCATACATGATCTCTAATAATCGATGCATATAAAAGGATTTCTTGCCAATTAGGATCAAAATCTGAATTCTTGTCTTGCATGCTGAGAATGAAAGCTAAGAAGTCCCTGGTAGAATTAATGTTTAGTTGTTTTGTACACATACCCCGTTTAGAGGTAAGTCACAAACTGTAACAGCCCCGAAAATTCATAATGGAATGTATATTAAAAATATTAAATGCGGAAGCGAAGTCAAAAATTCGATTAACATCCCTTACACTAAAACCAAAAACGTGCTCACAATATAAAAGATCAAACTACCTAAAGGAGAAACTTGAAAGTAAAAGCTACAAATATGGCTATGGAGTCTTTAGGCGTCCCCTTCGTCGTCCTCCTGCGGAACTGGCTCGGGAACAAGGTCTTCCTGATCTGAAATGATTAAATAAGGAATGAGCTACACTAGCCCAGTAAAGACATCACGATATCTCACCGTCACGGAGGTAAAGGTGGGTAGAAAACACAAAAAGACCAATGGAGCATAATTTACAACAAAACCTTTTATCAATAATAAAACCTTTACCATTCACTTACCTCGGTGAAATTCATAAGTCAATATACGAAAACAATAACATCATCATCATCATGAAATCATATATAAACTGTATAACGTAATACTTATCAAGCCTTTCGTAATTCAATCGTTACACAATATATTTTCCTCATTTACCAGCCCACTAGTATCCATGGGGATCCATAGGGGTCCCGCTACCCGTTAACTCTTAACACTTGAAATCATATTCCATGGTCGTCCCCATACCCCGTCCGGTATGGGCGCCAAAACTATAAACCTCATTACCTCGTCCGGTATGAGGGTGAAACGGGCCGTCCCCATACCCCGTCCGGTATGGGCGCCAAAACACATAATATCTCCATACTCCGTCCGGTATGGGAGACCACAATCCCGGTAGGGTTCCCTATGGACCCGGTCCGTCCACCATCTCCCAGGATATCTAGTCAGGCTAACCACATTATACAATTACCCATTTACATAATCTTTCATTCTCTTTTTCCCTCAGTCAGCATTATCAATACACATACAAACAAGCAAAACGATAATTTATGCCAAACAGACAACATACAGTATCAATATCCCAGACATTCAATTCATAATTAGTAAAACAGTCAAATATGCACACGAAACTATAAAAGGAAAACATCAAACCTCATGCTGCATTTAAAACTGTAAAACAGGCCAAATAACAGTTAACCGACAAACACACTAGACTCGAGCTCTATTAGCGACCTTAAGCAATTTCACACATTCGTTGATTCATGAAATACTGTTTTATCATTTATTGAACTTTAAGACCGTGATAGGAAATAGGGTGAGGGGTCCTTACTCGTTTCGGGGTCCGAACACGGCTTCACAGTGCGCTTGCAGGCTGTCCCTAATTTTCTCTGAATTTTTTTCGGGGAACTGAAACGCACTACTGGTACCTGCACGTGTTCCAAAAAAATCCCAAATTAGGCCCAGGGCCCCTTTCGGCCAATATCGCAACTCCGGCACGGCGGCTCCGCCGTGCTCCGGCGGTTCGCCTCGGGTTGGCCGTTTTCGGCCGTTTCCGGCCGAATTCGGCCACACTCGCATTGGTTCCTGCGATAAAACAACCCTACGGCCCTCGGGGGGCCGAAAATTTACGGAAAACCGAAGCTTACCGGCGGCGGTGCTCTCGGGTGCGGCGGCTCTCCAGTGAAGTTCGTGTTTTGGTGATTCGGCTTCGATCAACCTGTAGAAAAAAGAATGGTGATCACGGTGATATAAAAATTGCATTAAACGGAGGCCGGGAAGGGCCTCATCGGAGGCAAAAACCGAGGAGGGGCGCGGCGGCGCCGCTGGCTTTCGGCCGTGTTTTTCGGCCGTTTGGCCGGGATTTTGGCTATGATTTGGCCACTGGGAAAATCAGCGTGGAAAAACGAGTCGGAAGTATGAAATTTACCTCGATCGGCGGTCGGAAATCTCCCCGGTGCGGCGGCGGGTGGCGGCGGCCGGCTCTGGTTCGTCTTCTCCGGCGAGGGCAGGCGGCTAGGGTTTTGTGGTCTGGTGTGGGGGTTCTATTTGTACCTTTTTGCCTTTTGATCTTAGCCGTCCATTTTGATTTAATCTGGGCCGTCCGTTTTTGATTAAATCTGGGCCGTCCGTGCGATTAAATCTGGGCCGTCCGTGTGCGTGATTGATCTGGACCGTCCGATCGCGCGCACGCAGATCGCCAACGTGGCCCGTCCCGGATCGACGTGGTCTTGCCACGTGGCAGGTCCCAATTGGCCGGGGCTGCTGACGTGGCCCCCTTTTTTTTTTTTTTTTTTCTCTTCTTCTTTAATTTCCCGGGCGCTACACAAACGTTTAAAAACATGGTACCTTAAAAATATATTATCATAGGACTCCTCTTTAGATTTACTAAAACACACATAGTTGACACTAACTACAATTATCTTTAGAAATAGCTGGGAGGCTTTGTCTAAGTATCTACCACCATGGAATTTTGTGTCTCTATATAATTTTCACTTTCCATAATAATTTTTAGACATTTTGCATCGACCACCAATTGGCCAGTAAAGGGAGAGTTAATAAAAAGCTTATAACTAGACTTGATAGAATATCATCAATAGAAGCAGGGGTCTAAACCCATTAGTATTGACCCAAAGTCTAAGATGATCCAAGAGGGAAGGGGTGAATTCAGTTATTAAAATTTAAAGTTTCTAAAACACACTTTATAATTTACACTCTTATATATAATGTTAAGATTATGATAGAACTCATTTATATGATTGTGTTCTGCATTTAAAATATGTAAAATCATTTGGATACCACTAAAATTTACTTTTATTGATTAAGTTGTCACAAGTAGCAATATGATATAGACAAGTGAGACTACCAAGAGTTTTTGTGATTATTTTTCAAGTGTATACATGTGATGTGAGTAGAGATCTGAAATTGAATAATGATAAACAATAATTAAAGTAAGGAGTATAATAAAGAGAGTGTAAACTTGTTTATAGAAGCCTAACTACATCACTTGTGCCTACATCATCTTTCTCAAGTCAAGTACTTGAGTTTCCACTACTTTTTTCAAAGTATTATAGCAAACTAATTGCTCACGACGTCTAATTTACGAACCACTCGTATTCTTCCAAACATTACAACTTGTTTATCAAGATGTTAAATTCATCTATCACTTGTGTTTTCTCGATTGTTATAGTTTGTTTGTCAAGGTACCAAGCTCACTTTTTACTCGTATTCTATTAGAATACTCCAGCTTGTTTATTAAGATGTTAAACTCATCTTTTACTTTCATTTGTGAACATAAAGTTTTCCAAAAAGATTTCTACAAACCTTTCTTATGATGCTTCAAAACATAAAGATAAAGAGTTTACAGCTTTCTCTTTTAAAAAATAGATTTACAAATAAAATGTTTACTTTGGGTTCAATAAAGACTTAAGAAAGTGAAGAAGATTTTTCTTTTGAATTTTACCTTATTGCTCAAAGTCTTGTCACTTTTAAATATGTTGAAAGCATGTAATCATATGTGAGAAGGTCAAATAAGTTGTTAGCAACAATTTAAATTTGATTTGGGTTCTAAAAAGGTCCTATAGTCAAAATATGCATGATATTCTTTGTGGCATGTTCTGAAATATTGATAACTTAACATTAAAAGTTGTTCTCAACTCTAAAAAGTTGTTTCATCTAAACATTATTTTTCTAAAAGCACACACTATTTTGACTTGTAATTCTAAATTTTTTTTTATATACATTTAATGTTCAAGAAGATATTTTAACTTAAAAGACCTATGTGGTTCATGAGATATAATGCCAACACACAACCAATCACACATAACCTTAAAAGCATGGTTTTCTGTATATTCCGAGTAGTATTCTACTAAATCATTTACCGAGTTATATCAATAATTTAAAGCGATATCTTTTGAGTATATTGAGATGATTATTCGAATAACATTTGCTAACACAAGATAATATTACTATGAAATCTTTTACTTCTAAAATTCTTCCAACATATAAATCTCATTTCAAAAGTAGCTTTAAGAAACATTTTTCACAAAGCTATTCTCCTAAAAAATAATGGGAAGTGAACTTTAAAATTAATAATACTTTTGAAGAGATTTTTTTAAAGAAAATATTCTTCAACCTTAGGCCATGAGTTCCCTTAATATATAGAAGATAAATAAATCTCAAATAAGTTTCCTTTTGGTTTTATATGTTTCTCTTCTTAATGATGCCCTTATAATCTTTTCCGATTTATTCATCTTTCTTGAGTCATATTTTTCATACTAACTCAAAAACTCAAAAGACATTGTTACTGTGAATATAAGTTCATATCATTCATTAAAATCAATAGATTGCTTCAATTTATTCAATATTTAGGATCTTATCAATAGTTTGCTGGTCAAAAGACTTCTTCAACCCCCAGATTTTCTAATCCTTTATGGAATGGTCAATAAGCTAGCTAACTAGAACTTTTGGATTGTTAATCTAAAAAAGAGTTGAGTTATTTAGGTAGGGAATCTAAGGATTCCTCATAATTAAATTAGATTTATAATTATTAATATCAATGCACGCAACTTTCTTGATTAAATCCCAAAATTTTTATAAACTTTTCCAAAAGAAAGAACACTTTTACCCACCTTAAATAGAGAGGAATTTGTATGCTTAATATATCTGGACTTTATAATTTTAACCCATGAGCCTATATTCATCATTAACTAATTTCAAGGCTAGTTTACCTATCATAACCAGATTAACATTTGAGGTTCCCAAAGGATAAACCTCCAAATTCCCTCTGTTACATATAGCATCCCAACTAATAGGGGTATAACCTTTATTCTACACCTTTTTGAAATTCTACTAAAACGGTCTATTTAGTTTTTCTAAGTCATCACATATACCATGAGGAATTCTAAAAGTTGACATTAAGTAAAAGGAGGTAAGGTTCAATACTAACTTTATTAATGTTGAAATGCCAACACAAAGAGGAGTTTTCCTTTTTAGCCCACCAACTTCAATTTAAATTTTTCTATTAGCCCATTAAAAGTATGTTTTGTGACTTTCCTCCTTGCATCAGTGAAGAATCACGTTATTTAGTATTTTTCCACAAACTTTTAGACCAAAAATTCTTCTTATAATCTTTTAATTTTTTTCCTAATATTATTACTGGAAAGCATCGATATTTTTTGCATGCTCAATTTTTGCCCTAACTAGCTACATATTGGGCAATGCACTCCATGATCTCATTAAGTTCTTTTTTGTTTTCTTAGCCCAAAATAATGAGATGATCAGCAACTAAGAGATTATTAATGGAATATGCAATTATGGCCACCTTTATGCCATATATGTGCCCATTTTCCTTAGTCTTATTTAGGATTCTTGATAAGGCTTTTGTACACAACACATAAATAAGGAGAAAAAAGATCTCTTTGTTTTAAGTAATGGATATCAAGGTAACTTAAATCATAATAGGCCACATGGGAGCTCAAGACCATATGGGAGCTCATGTCCATATGGGAGCTCACGACTAAATGAGAAATTAAGGTTATATGAGCTTTAGAGGTCACAACTACATAAGAGGTGATCAAGACACAACTTATGAGGAAGCTCATCCACATGGAGAGGAGCATAGGATGGACTTAACTCAAGTTGCAATTGGCTATATGGATTGAATATTACTATGTCAAATGAACCAATCACAAGATTATGGGCCAATAAACTCAAGCAAGATTTTTAAATTTATGTTAAAGGATGGATTTATGAATAAGGAAGTCTTGGGTCAAACTTGGAAGGCTTTGAAAGGTGGAGCTCGAATCCATTAGGTTTTTAGGAGAAATGGCTAATAACTTGTCCTGCAACTCATGAAAACCGAACACTAAAGAGTCCTATAAATCATGGACTCTCAATCAACTCATTTTACAACTCATCATAACTGTCGATAAAGAGTTGTAAAAGTTGTAAAAGTTAAGAACACTTGTCAAACATGTTTCTATAAGCTAAGCATCAAGAGTCCTCAAAATCTTAGACTCTCAGCCAATTACTCTCCTTGTCACTCACTCATCTAATCTTGATTAGATTTCAACTTTGAAAGAAATCATGAAGCATATTGAAAATGTGAAGGATAAAGAAAACTTATACTACAAGGGCACGGCCGGATTTCAACGTATTTATATAAGGAAAGCTGAAACTCTTCTCAAATTAAAACTCCTTGCCGAAGTGAAAGAAAAAAAATCGTTTTACTATAGGTCATGACCGACCAACTATAGAACTAAGAGTCTTCAATGTGTATTTAGACATGTATAAATTATAATCTTATCACTTAGGAGTAGTTGGTATCAAAGAGTTTTTGTAATTAGCTAAGAGTCTTACTTTAAAGTGGTGTTTTTCTATTAAGACTCTTGTTGAATTTATCTATAAAAGTGCCCTCATATAAGTGTTTTATACATTTAATAATTAATCAAGAAAGTTTTTCAAGAACAAGTTTAGCCGTGAGGTTACTTACGAGGTTTCTTCAACCTTCTTGTTGCATAGAGAATTGATTTTAATTTATCAAGGAATTTTTTGTAACATTTTAATCGGTTTATTTTTTATCTCAACTACTTTAGTTCCAATCACAAGCTGATTACAGATTAATGATTTATTTAGGGATTAAGTTCATGCTAATTGTGTGTGTCGGTTTAGATTGCATGTTTATCCTGGATTCTGCATCATTAAGTCCCTTTCAAGTTTAAGCCCTCTATATGGAATATCATTAATGTAATATTAAAATGAAACAATAGAAATACATTGTAATATTAGGTTTATTACCTTCTCAAAGAAGTGAAGATTATGCATGATTCGCTTAAAAAACCCCCATTCTACCCTATGGAATGCATTTTTCATATCTCATTTGATGGCTTTCTATCCCATTTTACCTTTCTTTTTCTACATAGAGTGGATTAATTCTTGAGCTATGATTAGATTACGTTGGATGTATCTTCCCTTAAAAAATGATGTTTACATAAGGGAAATAATATTCTTAGTAATGGCTTAAACTTATTTCCAATTTTAGATTAGTTTATAAATGATATTACATAACGATATTGGCTTGAAATTTTGGATTTTTGTTTGCACCTTCACATTAGGCGCTAATATAAGATTTTTTTAGTTAAATTATTTCAAAATGAAACCAGACTTGAAAAATCGTTAAATAACATTAATGACTTCTTTCTTGATTGTGCTCTAATAAAAATAATAAAAAATAGCTAGCATTCCGTTAGGTCTCAAAGCCGTATGTGCTTTAATGAACTTGAGTGTTTCATAAATTTATTTCTTTGTTCATATGCAAGTCAACTTCTCACCATCTTCTTTTGCTAAATTTGACCGAAAAAGTTTATCTAGGTCTTCTGGGAATTCAGGTTGCTTATTTGCAAAGATGCTTGCAAAGGTCCTTTCAAATTGTTTTGCAACGTTTTGTAGGTCTACATATATCTTCCCATTTTCATCCTTAATAATTTGTAAAACATTTTTTCTTTTGTTTGGAGTTATAGTCACTTGAAAATATCTTGTATTTAAATATCCATCTTCCATCTTTTTTTTTTTTTTTTGGATTTTTGTTTCTACAAGATTTTATCTCTTTTTAGATAATCATTGAGACATATATTGATATTTGAAAATTCAAAAAAATATTAAATTGACATGTGACCTAATTAAGAGTTGAAATTAAAATTTGTTAAATTTTCTCATCATTTAAAAGATTTTAAAAGAGGGAAGTTAAAATCTTTTTAACTTTTATTAAGGGACTCACTTTACGAGAATTATTATCTTTTTTTAACCTAATTAAAATAAACTATAGAAAGCATACAAGTACATAATCAACAAATAAAATGCATCACAACTTAGATTTAAAGCCTCAAACTCTTAAATTTACTCCATAAAAAAAAAAAAAAAAAAATCTGAAAGTCTTTTTTGATTAAAAAAGAATCATTAACTTACTTACATTAACACATGCATATAGCCCGTGTAGCTACGAGTTTGAGTGAGTAGAAATGTGTAGATGATATGATTAGATTAGAGATAATACGGGTTAAATCTTTCAACTACTCTTTTGTCTCCATTGATTTGGAAGTAATCCATAACTTGATACTGTAATTAATTTGTTTTGGGGAGAAAAAAAAAAGTGCCACCTCAAAAAATAATTCAATTAATTTTGTCTTTTACTAAGCACTGATTATATAGTTAAGATCAATATTTGTGATGTATTTAATTTGTTTATATCTTTAATAATTTAGGTTAGATTTTTTTATATACAAACTTAATTATTTAGGTTCAATTCTAAATACTACTTTGTAGATAAAAATCTAAATGTACAAACAATGATGAAAGGGAATACACCCATAAAGTTTTTGAAAAAAATACAGTTATTACTAAAGCAAACAAAAATTAAAAATATATAAATGTCTACTAAAAGCCATTCATCTAAAACGAAGCGGTAACATTTGGAAATAAGTTGGAAGATTTTTTTATAATTAATCATTGATGTAAGATATGAAACTTTGTGACGTTTATATTTCTATATTATATGCTTTTATAACACCTAAAATATTTTATAGCTCTGCTCAGATGGTGTGTGATTACATAAAATTTACCACGAAATTGGAAGATTCTTATGATCTAACAATTTTAATATTTTTTTAAAGGAAGATAGAGAGAAGTGAGAGAGAATATATATATATATATAGGTTTTTGTATCTTTGTGTGTGTATATCTATATATATATATATATATATGAAATAATTAGGAAGAAAGAAGGTTAGCGTTTGATGAAGGTTTAAGGATACAGCCGCCACAAGTAAGGACAACGACAGTCCCATTCCCGTACTCCCTTCCAAAAGGCCCGCATCACGTGGATCCATTTCTTCTTTCTTCTCTGTGTCCCCACTTAATTATCAACCATTACTAACCAGTTTACAATAATGTTAATTTGATTTTTTAGATATATGATAGCTCAAGAGCAGATCCAGAAAAAGAAAAGAAATGGCAGACAAAATTTTGTATTATTATCTCTCTCTCTCTCTAAAACTAATACAAAGCTCTCAATATATAGAGGAGCAATGACATATGGTTTTGAGGAAAAGACCAAAAGAAATGCATAATAAATAACAGCAAACGCTAAGCACTGTATCACTAAAATAACAAAATATCAGTGAATAAGCAAACAACAAAAATAAAAACTAATTATCTTCATTTTCCCCCGTTAGTTAATGTCGAGATGCTTCGTGCATTCATGAAATACAAGGTTGATAGCTATATGCGGAGCAGCCTGGTTGTCACAAAATAATGGGATGGAAAGTGAGAACTACTAATCAAAATCATGCAAAATGTAAGAAACTCACTGAAGCTCGCAAACTGTGGTAGTCATGGTACGGTATTTAGTTTCAACGCTAGAATATGAAATTATGGTATATTTCTTGGACTTCTAGGAAACTAAAGATGAGTGTTATGATGTGAACTCATTTAATAAGTGCACTAGTTCGAACACGTACTATAACGGTGAATTCAGATATCGTCCCACGAAAATTAAGAGAATGAATATAAACTAATGTTTAACTAAGAAAGCAATGAATTAAAACTAATTAACAATCAAGATATAATAACTATTAAGATCTTAGGATCCACCCTAAGTTCAATTGTAAATTTCCTTATTTCAATCTATTATAAGAAACTTTCACCCAGTTTTATTCAGTTATATAGTAATCTCTTTTCCAAAATCAATTACCTTACCTAATCCATAGTAACATACAAATTTCTATGGATTAGTATGAATTGGTGTATTAACATTCAATCATCAAATACATTAATCATGTCAAGTATCTGTACTCATATTCAATCTGTTGTGCTAAACTTGATATTTTAATAAACAATCAATCTCTCAATTCAATCATTCATTATAAATCAATAAATAAGTGATCAATCTATTTACGCATTAAGCCACAAGATAACACATAAAGATTAGAGAAAAAGACTTTCATAAATTAAATGATGAAATAACAAAATATTCTTTAGGATTTTATCAAAGATCCAATAAAAGAGTTTAGTTACTCATCATAAAGAAAATTACAAGAAACAAAGCTAAAGAAAACATAAAATAATATAAAATAAACCCTCGAGAAGAAGCTCTTACTGTCTACCACCATTTTTCTTCTTTTTTCCTCCTCAGCTCGTTTTTTTTTTTAGATAACACCTTGTTTATATAGTTCAAAATCTAATATTTTGACAGAGTCCAAATCTGATTTTTCACGTCCCACGACCATGGTGAATTGACACACGACTGTGTCTTTCTCAAAATCACATCCATTTTTAACTTGTAGATATGACACGACCATTTTTCCCAGGCACACGGTCGTGTCTCTTTCACTGAATGAAATAGAAGCATTTTGTTGATAACACACGGTTGTGCACTTATGGCTGTGTCTTAGCCTAATATAAAGCATACGACTGTGTTTTCAATCACATGGTCGTGTCTCACTCCTCCTCAGAAAAAAAAAACACTAGCATCTTAACATATGATCATGTCTTAGCCCAGTATAAAACACGCGACCTTATCTTCAATCACATGATCATGTCTCACTCCTCCTCAAAAATAGAAACACTAGTTTCTTAACGCATGGTCGTGTGTTATGGTAGTGTCTTCCATATCTTCATGTTTCAACCATTTTTTGCCCAAATCTTACTCCAATACACTCTAATTTGCTTTCAAGTCCCAAAATCATTCATGAAAAGTGCTAAAAATAATCCAATAGTATATGCAGTAAAAATTAATCAAAATCAACTCAATTATATCAATGAGCCAATGAAAATACAATAGCTTGTAACATATTTTCTAGTATCTGAAGAAGCTGAAATCATTATTGGAATAGAAGAAGAGACCTGTGGATGGATGATGCTTGAGATAACATAGACGTGAATGGCTGCATCCTAATGCTGCTGCATAGAATTACTCATGAACTAACCCAGTTATTATACGGCGAAGGTAAGATCTGGTCGTGTTATTTGAGATGAAGTAACCTGCCAATTAGTCTCCTTATGCCTCTAGATCATGAAATAGTTTCCCAACTCCAGCAACCAGCTTGTGACCTGGTGGAAAAAGGAGTCACAATTGGTTTAGCACCAAGAAACCCCATATTTGAAAATGTCCAAAATATATTTCCTCTTAGTGAGATTTGTGCCAGTCGAGGAACGTGTTATCTCAACACCTAAGAAATATTTTGTAAAGCCAAGATCTTTTATAGTGAACTACCGATGCAAATAATTTGTAACTGAAAGAATATCATATTCATTTATGCCTATGATTAAAACATCATCAACGTATACAATAAGGGCCAGAAAACCATGATCAGTAGATTTAATAAATAAACAAGTATCATAAGTAGATTGATGAAATCCAAAAGCAAGTAAATGAGAAGTAAAGACTTTATTCCATTCATGGCTAGCCTGTTTCAAGCCATAAATGGACTTCTTGAGCCAGCACACTTCATTGTTTTTAGCTTTCAAATAGCCTTCAAGAGGAACTAAGTAGACTTCTTCATTTAAGGTGCCATGAAGAAAGGCGTCATTCGTATCAATTTGATGTATACTCCATTCTTTTGTAGTAGCCAAGACAATAAAGATTCTTACAGTAACTAATTTGGCAACTAGGAAAAAGTATCAGTAAAGCCAATCCCTTCTACCTGGTTATGATCTTTAGCAACTAGTCTTACTTTATTACGATCAATAGTTTTATCATGCAGGTAATTAATTTTGTAAACCCATTTAAAGCCAATGGGCTTCTTGCCAGGTGTGCGAGTTGTTATTTCCCATATATCATTCTTTTTGAATGTCTCTAGTTCAGTGTTCATAGAATTTACCTAATTTACATCACTGTATACTAGTTTGTAAGTAGTTGGCTTTGAACTACTGGACACATTAACAAAAAAAATCTAAGTAATGTGAAGAAAAAAGAGGAGAACAATGATGAAGAAATGTTTGTAAAGGATAAAGGGAACATGCATCAACCTTAGAGACTTGAAGCTACTGATAATGTGGCGGTGACTGCAGAACCATAGAAGTGAAATTATTCAACCATTTGGGAGGTATCCTAACTCTAGCACTTTATCTTAAAGGTGGAAATAAAATATCAAAAGTAAGATCAAGTGAATGAACATTAACATCTGGTAAAAGAGAATTAACTGGTGGAGCAGAACCAGTATGAATAAGTAGTATAAGTGTAAATGGAGATGAAGGTCTAGAAGAATGAGAAATGACATGATCAACAGAAGTTAGCTCATCAAGAATGGAAATTAGAATAGGTATAACATCAGTATCTCAAGAAATGATGATTTTATATAAAGTAAGATCATATACCTTATATGTTTTTTGCCCTTGATTATATCCTAAGAAAATGCATTTAAGTGCTCGTGGATCAAACTTTGATTTTTGTGGAAATGTGTTAGATGCATAACAAAGACAACTAAATGTTTTAAAAAAATCATAGTCAGGAGTTTTATTAAACAAAACCTCATAAAGAGTTTTCCGATGTAAAACTAAAAAAGGCTAACAGTTAATGAGATAAGTTGCCATCAAAATTGACTGCCCCAAAAATTTTATTGTTAAACCAAGTTGGAAAAGAAGTGCCCTGGCAATTTGAAGAATTTGTTTATATTTTCGTTTAACTCAATCATTCTGCTGAGGAGAATATAGTTCTGACTTTTGATGTAAAATTCATTGGTAGCAAACAGCTCTTGACAATTATGATTTATAAATTTTATGCCATTGTTAGATATCACAACCTTAACTTTTGTGTTAAATTGCGTTTGCACTATTTGAAGAAACTATGTAAGAGTGTAATAAACCTATATTTTGTGAGTCAGCAAATAAAGCCATGTAGCTCTACTGTGATCATCAAGTATAGTAAGAAAATAATGAGCATTTAATAAAGAAGATTGTGAGAAAGAACCATAAATATCAATGTGTATCAATTCAAAAATTTTGAAAGAATATGATTGACTATTTATGAAACTCAATTTTTGTTGTTTAGGTAAAAGACATATCTCACATATATGTAAATTTGGAATTCTTTTGTTTGCAATGAAAGGCAAATGTGATATAATAGATGATGATATATGACCAAAACACTTATGCGAAAGCAATAAGTTTGTAACTGAAAATTCACTAATAGAATACTTAGCAATGAGATGATTACAATATTAACTAGAAATTAAAAATCTAGGTATTTTGTGTTCTTGATTCAAACACTTTGTATAATAAGCAAGAATGTCAGCTCGAAAAAAAGTTGAATCCAAGATATATAGTCTATTTATCACCTTCCCAACTACCAGTAGCTTTTTACTCTGTAGGTCCTGCAATAAACAATATGAAGGGTAGAATAAGAAACGAATTAAGGCCATTTCAAAAAGTTTATTTATTGAAATCAAATTGTATTTAAAAGAGGGGATATGTAAGGTGTCTGTCAAAACGAGGTTATCATGCAAATATGCATCACCAACATGATGGACCAATTTAATTGCTCCATCTGGTAGATACACTAGTGTAATGGTGTTGAGAGATTTAAAGGTCTTAAAAAAATTTTTATCACACCACATGTGATTGGTGGCGCCTATATCTATAATCCAACTACCTACTTCTAACAAACTCAATGTAGCAAAAGTGAAGTTGTGTAAAGATGTACCTGCAAAATCTGTAAGATGTGCGATGTTAACAATATTACATTATACCAAACTCTTCCCTTTGATAAACCTTGTTACTTCATTTTGGATTAAGCTCTAGATCTTATCTGTTAGATCAGTTATAAGAGAAGCATCCAACTATCATTTAGATCAGTAGTCTCTTCTGCCATATTTGCTACATTCCTCACTCCAGTTTTTTAATTTGCTTCTACTAGATCCTTATACCAATCTGGTACTCCATGTAATTTAGAACAAGTTTCTCTAGTGTGGCCTATGAAATTGCGATAGAAACAATGGAGCTTAGACTTATCAATTTTTCTGAAATCAGGTCTATCTGATTGCTTTCTAGCATGCTGCAAATTAGTAGGAGATTTGTTCATCTGTTTATAATTTTTTCCATAAACCATCATTGTCACATTATCACCTATATCGGTGATTCTAACTTTAATCTCCCTCTGCTTTTCTACATGCAACACCAAGGAATATGCTTTATCCACATTAGGCAAAGGATCTAACATTAAAATCTGACTACGAACACCATTATAACTTTCATTCAATCCCATCAGAAATTGAATTAACTTATTAGAAGCATTTTGATATGCAACTTCCTTTAATGAACCACATGTACACTGTGGTAGAGGCGTTAGACATTATAACTCATTCTATAGTTTCTTAAGTCTAGTAAAATACTAAGAAACTATTTGATTACCCTAAACCATAGAACTTATATCTCTTTACACCTGATAGACCTGTGGCCCATTACAAATAACAAAACTCTCCTCAAATTCTCCCATAACTCTTTAGCATAATTAGTATATAAAAAAGCATCCACAATCTCTTTCGAGATTGAATTTAATATCCAAGATTGCACCATACAGTCAATCCTATTCCATTGCTCAAATTCATTTGAGCTCTTATTAACAGGTTTTTTATACTTTCCAATTATAAAATTCAATTTAAATTTAGCTCTTAATGCTATCTTCATAGATCTGCTCCAAGTAAGGTAATTATCCCCAATCAATGGAGATGAAACAAATGATGTACCTAGATTATCATATGACTCTAAATGTAGAAAATTGACATTATTTGTGACTCTTCCATATCTGCTTTCAGCTTCTTTATTGGTTCGTCTACTAGCTCCTCCTGATTCCATGATTTCTCAATCTAATCTAACAAATTTAGTCTGTCATCTACTAAGGATCAATCGCTCTGATACCATGCTCAAGAACAGATCCAGATAAAGGAAAGAAATGGCAGAAAAAATTTTGTATTATCATCTCTTTCTCTAAAACTGATACAAAGCTCTCAATATATAGAGGAGTGTGAAATCTGTTAATGAGGAAAAGGTCAAAAGAAAACGGATAGCAAACAACGGTAAACGCTACGCACCATATTACTAAAATAACAATAAGTATCGTATCACTAAAATAACAAATCAGTAGCGAATAAACAAATAACAAAAACAATAAACATAAACAGAAACTAATTCTCTTCAATGATCAATTAATTCTTTACTTACATTTCGTTTCCCACAATAATTTGATCCTCATTATCATGTATGCCATAATTTTTCTTAAAATACTCCTAGAAGTTATTGATTTTGTTATTTTTTTGAATTTTAATTTAATTTAATGATTAATCAATTTATGAATCTTCTTACATGTATTACCTCATCATAATTTTTAGTTATATATATTTTTTGCATTATTTTAACTTTTATCTTGTTAATTCTTAAATTATTCACAAACATGAAGTAATTATGATTATAAATTCTAAAAACAACTACAATTTAGTGCAAGAAATTTCAGAAGGTGATCTGCCAATAAAAATACATGCAGGAGCTATTAGCTAGCATTACTAATCTTTCATAATATATCTTTAAACTGCTAATTGTTAATTAGAAGTGAAGAAGTGAGGATGAATATGCAAATGAGATGTCTCTTTCTGATTATTATATAAACTAGCTCTTCCTTAATCATCCATGTTTAAACTCTTTGTTGTTTTGGGTACTCTAGTATTGTTTCTTTTTATACTAGGGCGCTAGTCTTTTATTAAAAAAGAAAATTTAACTTGCACCAATTCACAATATTATTCTATTACCAAATTATTAAATTACCCTTATAATGAGTATCACAAAAGGAGAAAATTTAAATTTTTTATTTTTTTAAACTTTCTTTTCTGTATTACTTATAGTGTAATCTAAATAAAGATAGTTGGTAGTTGAATTTAATTAAATACACTCTGAAATACTCTTAAACCCTTTTCTACTCTCCATTTTTTCCATCTTCAAATCGAAGATGTTATAATCCCATGTAAGATTTTGTATGACAAACTATCTTGACAATTATCTTAAACTAAATTTAAGTTTTATGGATTATCTTGACAATAAAATAAATCACTAATAAAAAGTTAAATAGGTATGGTCAGCAAGTTCCAAAGTCAATCGCATACGGTCAACACGCACAATCAGCTAAATGTATTGTAATTAGTTGAATTAGTTTAGACTAGTTACGTAATTAATCGTCATTAGGATAATTAAGTGAGATTAAAGTCTGTATATAAATATCCAGTTCTTCATTAATTAAATCTTAGACATCCATTTTTCTCAAATTACAAATTTATGTTCTTTCTAATTGATTTCTTACTAATTTCTTGATGATCTTGAGTTTTTTATAATCATACAATAAGAAAATAAAAGATAAATATATAACTGAGTTTATTATATATATATATATATATATGTTGCTACATAAAAACAGTAATTCTGTAATTTCATAAAAAGAAAGAATTTTGAGGTTCAATGTTAAATTTTTTAATCCAATGGTGTGTAGATTGCGAGTAAAATTGACAAACTTCTACTTGCAATTATAAATAGAAAGCACCCATATAGCTATATAGGCATGTCTACTCATCCAATCTTTTTTGTTTCTTTCCTTACAATATGTATATAATAAATCATTTCGTTGTTTATTATTAAAAAATAACAATTTACATGATTACCAAGTGTAAAATATAAAATAATTTACATACCTATATAAATATGATTTCCAATTCAACTTAGCAAAATATCAATATCAATTTTGTTCGATCAAGCATACAAAATATAAAAATTACTCGTTATAAAATATTCATTTGAATTAAAAATATAATAAATTCACAAAAATTTAATTTAACTTAATTAATACAGTATTATTAATAAATTAATGAATTAAATTCTCAATTTTATTAAATTAAATATTATTTAATAATATATTAATAAAAATAATAATATACAAAAAATATGTTAATTAATTATTATTCAAACAAAAAAAATATCATTAATAAAATTAGTGTAAATGTCCATGATCGTTACTTTCAAACTAAGCTTAGCTCAGTCTTGGTTGGCTATATACATATATATATATATATATGTTTAATTTTATGGGAACCACGTTGGTGAATGAAATGATGTTGCTAAGTGCCAGGATCTTGATCGAATACTTACGTAATTAATTAATTAAAAAAAAAATTGGTTTAGTAATCAATCACGGAAAATCTTTAATGCATTGGAATTTATGTTTTCTTTTTTTCTTTTGGATTATCTAATTTTGTCGTTTCCATTAGCAATATTAGTGACGGTGAACGTGGATGGTCCTCGCATCTCTTATCCTCTTCACAATTTAATTAATTAATTAATTAATTAACAAATTAATGTTGGTCATTAAAGGAAAAAAAACAAGTTAAGGAATTTATTAACACATTAATCATCACATATTTCAAAAATTTTATTACATTTAAATATGGCGTGATTAGCGTTTGGTTATTTCCCACGTAATAACCAGAAAATATTTGTGAAAGATGTGTGTATATACATATATATATATATAAATAAAAAATATAAAAGAAGGGTGAACTAATTAATTTTTCTTTATGCCTTATTGGGAACTAATAATAGTTCAATTTAATATCATCAAATTAATTTTATTATCTTGTGCTACGTCACATTAATAAAATAAATATGTGACATGTTATGCTAGCAACTAGACTAAATTTAATATACTAAAAATAAAAAAATATTTTCTCTTTATAAATAACAATGATAAATAATTGAAATTTTTTATTATGTAAATAAAAGAAAACTTAATTAATTGAAATCAACGTTTTCTTTTCTTTTCTTTTATTTAACATCAGAAAATAAATCAAAACAAGCACCCTTAATCTCTATCTTAAGTTTATAAACAAGTAAAGATGTACTAATTTAACAAACTTTTACTTAATTTTTAAAAATTTTATGAGATTATTATAAACTTTACTAAATTAATTTAAAATAATATATATCATTCACATCCTCTAAATTATATATATACAGACACACCGGGTTTACTCTATGTACTATATAAATAATATAATTTTAATATAAAAATAAAATAAACATTAGTAAATAAAAATAAAAGAATTATTTCTAACAAAAATGTTAAAGAATAGTCATAATTTAATTTTTAATAAAAAATTTACAAAATAAATGAGATGTGAAAAAAATATGTATTCAATAATATATATATATATATATATATAGTAATTACATCAACAAAAAACTAAAGTCCAAAAGACTTGAAATGGGCTTCTAACACAGTTTTGAAAGTCTTGTTTACATTTGCTAAATGAAGTGTTTTTAGGTGTTCCAACTTAATGACACAATTAGTGAATTTCTAATTGGATCTTTTAATGATATTTCAAATATCCAAAATTTTTATTTATTTTTTCTTATTTTTTGGTGGTAAGGGTATTTTCGGTCCAATTATTGTGCACCGAAATTAGAAGATGTTTTAAAATTGGCATTAGATTTTGTCCTAAATTCTAATAAATACCATCAATATTGACAATTTCCAACTAAAAGAGAATCAATTTCTGAGTAGAAAATAAGTTAATTGAATTAAATTATTAAATTAATATTTAATTTAAATTAATGAACTTACGTTTGGGCTTGCTCCATCAATTATCTCTAAATTTGATATTAGTGTGATGGGTCAATTTTGTACATGCCACAATGTTATTTTGGGCTGAATTTTCTGTTTTGATTTCATAGAAATACAACATCTCCCTAGTTAAAACTCCATATTACTTCAGCCCAAAAATAGAGGCTCTTTTTCACTAATTGGGTCGAAAGAGGAAGACAAGAACATATTCAGTAAAGGATAATGTCCAATTAGGTAAAATTACAAATATATATATATATATATATATAATCAGACGAAAATCATTTATTATGACAACTACGTCAAGTATACCCACTAAGTAATGACTCGTACGCTAAAATTATCAAAATCATAAGATTGTAATGATTTTTTAATTATAAAATTACATATAATTATATTATTTCTTTTCTAAAATCAAATAGATTTAGTTACTCCGCCACGATATACCTAGAGAAGCGGCTGGCCCTCCCTAAAATTAATTCATTTAGCAGTTTTTTAATAAACAATGAAAACGAGAATAATTATTATGTGCACCGAAATTACAAAATAGAGTTCTTAAACTTTATAGATAGTATTAATTTATATATAGTGAAAATTTCAAGTGTATCACTTCAATTTTCAGAATATAAATTTATCTATTGTTTAGATCTTGTGAGTATACAACTTGGTTATAATTGTAAAGGCCTAAACTTCTATTCAGAATTTCGAGCGTGTAACTCAATATGAGAAAAATAAATAATACTGAAATTTATTATTTAGTGGAAGCATTTAAAGTTTAGATGTTATATTTCTTGCACGTTTACTTAAAATAACCAAATAAGGGCTGTGTGAATGCTTTTGAAACCTAAACGGAGGAAAAACATTAACGATAAATATGGTTAACCTTTACTCCAAAATTGACAAAGTGGAAGAGATAATTTTTTAATTGGTCTCTTGTTATTCAAAATTTGGGTCTTGGTCGTCCTGATATGAAATGGTTAATAAGAAAGAGATGAGTTACACTAGTTCAGTAAAAATATCGATATCTTACTACTGATACGGAAAATCAAAAGGTTGTAAAAAACATAAAATAACTAATGAAACACACTCTTAATAAAACTCGAGTGCTAGTGCATTTATTATTCATTTCACTGAAAACGTTAGTGTTTTTTTTCGATTAACATGTAACTTCTCAAATGTCATACATTAAAATAAAAATCAGAATAACAATTTAACAATATGCATTTGCAAAGACGTATGACATTTGAGTCTTCACTACTTTCCCAAAATCATATTTCTTACCATATCCATCTCTACTCTATCATATTACCTTTCCTTACTAGTGTCACTGGGGTTGGTCCATAGGGATCTCTGCTACATATGGATACAAATATGTTCCTTGTAATCAAACAACCATCCCCATATCCTGTCCGGTAATAGGCACCACAACTAAAAACTGCCTCAATACCCCATCCGGTATGAGCGACACTAATAAACTCATAACCTCTTCCGGTATGAGACGTCCCAACCCCATACAGCTGAGGATAACGTCCATGGTAAGGTTCACCCTATGTTCCAAGTTGTAATAACTGAGATATGGGTGAAAAAAAATTGTCTTTATATATGTATATATACATAGTAATAATAATAATAATAATAATAATAATATATAAATATATAAGGGAGAGGGAGAGGAGTGAACGACGTCGTTTAGGATGAGTGTAGATGGTTAGATGGGATGGACGACTAAGATGCATGTAGATGGGGAGATGGCATGGACGGCCTAGATGCGTGGTAGGTGGAGTATAAATAGGAGGACAGAAAAAGAAAAAAAAAAGAAAAAGAGAAAAGAAAAAAAAAACAAAGGAAAGAAAAAGGGAGAACGAGAAAGGGAAGGAGGAAGTTGGTGATAGAAGATTCGAGAGAGAGGGAAGTCGGAGTGGGTAGGAACGGGAAGAGAGAGCGAGAGAAGAAGGAAGGCGACGGTGTGAGCTACGGAGGTGTGGAAAAAGATAGAGACCGGAGGTATGGTGAATTTAAATACCGAATATAGGATGATGGTGAAATGTGGATTTGTTTATGCAAATATTGAAGGAATATATAACAACAAAGGAATTGAAATTAGGAAGTAGTGATTGATAGAATAGGAGAGCGGAGAGAGATCGTGAGTGGCGGAACGGTTCGGTTGGAGTTGTGAGTGAAGAGAAGTGGAGGAAGCCACAGGAGGAGAGATCGATAGGTACAGAGAGGTGTCATCTAGACAATGTGAGGAACTAGAAAAGGAAGTAGAGGAAGTGATGATGCAAATAAGGCTAAAAATACTCAAGATACTCAAAGAGCATCAGAAGGTGACTTGGAGCAAATTTCAAATGATGTAAACACAAATATAGTTCCAAACCTAGAAAGTTTCAGTGGACCAATAATAAGATCAAAGGCAAAGAAGTCTAAAGAGTTGCTCCAAGTTTTTACTCAAAAACATATGGATGATGGGCTGGCCAATTGTGGAAAGTTCAAATATGAGCTTTTTGAACAGTCCAAATTCGTAACTTTAATTAGATTTAAGTGATTTGAGATAATTTGGGTTTGTTTGAGTCTTATTGATAATGGATGAATAAGCCTTGTGTATGGGCTGGATTAGTTGAGTTATTTTAAGTATTTTGGATTGTTTTATTTTAGTTTGCGTTAATTAAGCCCATATAGTTAAGTATAACTCATTTTGGGCTTAAGTCTTGTCTTAGTGTTATTACAAGAATAAGCCTATAACTATATGGTGCCATAAACATTTAGTGGTGTTGATTAAGAAGATTGGAGTTACAAAGAGTTACATAACAGTTACATGCCTATAATTAGCCTAGTTGTTGTTAGAGTTACAATTGTAATTACCACATAATTAACCTAGTTATTGTGAGAGTTATAATTGTAGTTATTGTATTGTAACTTATCATTGATTTCTTTGACTATAAATACCAAAAGAACTCTTCTTTGTGGTCATCAAAAGTTGTAATCAAACATTTCAGAATTGAGTTGAGAGCGTTTTGGCTTTCTTTTCACTTTATGTACAAGGTGTTGATTTAGAATACAATTGTTATCACTTGTATTTCAATTTTAATTTCTTATTTCAATTGTTCTTTGTGCTTGTTTGGATTGGGTTCAAGGGATGTCATTTATTTTTCTTGGGTTCTCTTTAACTTCTACTATTTGGGTGATTGAACAAATTTGATTCATTTTTTACTTGTGAACTAAATTCTGTTCTAAACCGATTGAAGAGTTCTAAGGTTCAAGTAAGGGTCTTGGGGTTCCGCATCATTTGGTATCAGAGCCAGGTTCACCAAGTAAATTAGTCTATCCTTATTTTATTGTTTTTATTTTTATTATTTCTTACAAAAAAAAAGAGACAAATTTTCATTTAGCAAAAAAAAAAAAAATCAGATTAGCCTAACTTGCTTAATTGTGGCAAACACATTTTCACATATTCTACCTTGTGTAACTGACACAGCTACTGTTATTTCTTTTTTATTTATCTCATGTAACATTCAAATATATTTAAAATTTAAAAGGAAAACTCGTTCAAGGTTGTTTGTTTGGTTGAGATTGTTTGTGTAATTTTTAGGGCTGTTTGAAAACAACTCACTTCAATTGAGTTTGTTTTCATCCAAAACTGTTTCTTTCACTTAATTTGAGTATTTTAAGTGATAATTTGTGGTTCTATTATAGAATTACAAGTTTCGTGCATTAAATTCCATATTCACCATTTTCTTTTCTTGCATATTTAGTTTTCATTTAATATTTCTGCCCATTTGCTTCTTACTACATCTTGAGGTAATAATATTGATTCGTTGTTGCCTAATTAACATAAAAATCATCATACACTTATTTTTATATCAAGTGTGTACTCTTCATTGTTAGAATGTTCTAGTTTGCTTTTAGAGTTGAATTCGTGTATCTTGTTTCTTTAGGAATTCTTTGTTATCTCTAATTAAAATTGAGTACATAGTGATAATTAATTGTTGTTTGAATTGGCTATTTTGTATAAAGTTATAAAAGATTGTTTGAGTGTTAAAAAACAAGAGAGTGTGAGCTCAAAAAGTGTTAAAAGCCAAAATTGAGTGAAACACGAGTGCCCATACTACGAGAGTAAACACGTGAGGGAGTGATTTGTGAGGTTACAATCTATTTTGTTTGTCATTAAAATTTCAGATTTGAAGATGGAGCCACAAGAGAGTGAAAGAACATCAAAAGATCAAGAATTCATCCTCAAAGCAATGCAACAACAATTTGAGAGGATTCAACTAGCTATTGGTAACATGAATGAGAAACTAGAAAAACAACAACGTGAGTTAAATTCCATGAGAGGGGAAGCTTCCCAAACCAATCTAGGGGCAAGAAGACTTCCAACACCACCTTTTGATGAGGAACTAGAGGAAGAATTTGATGACCAAGCTACTTTGGTCAATGAAGGTCGAAATTATGGTAGGGGTCGAAACGATCTTAATAAAAACATTGGGAGCATCAAAATAAAAATCCCATCGTTTCTAAGCAAGAATGATCCGAATGCTTATCTTGAATGGGAGCGAAAGGTGGAGCTTATTTTTGAGTGCCACAATTATTCAGAGGAGAAAAAGATAAAGCTTGCGGCCGTGGAGTTTGGAGAGTATGCCATTATGTGGTGGGATCAACTCATCACAAGTAAAATGAGAAATGGAGAGAGATCTATTTCTACTTGGGCTGAAATGAAGGCTATCACGAGAAGCCACTTTATTCCTACTCACTACTATAGGGACTTACATCAAAAATTGCAAGGCCTTATACAAGGGAACAAGAGTGTAGAAGACTACTACAAAGAGATGAGGATAACCATGATAAGGGCTAATATTGAAGAGGATAGGGAAGCTACTATGGTAAAGTTCTTAAATGGCCTTAACAAAGACATAGCCAACATTGTAGAGCTTCAACATTATGTGGAGATTGATGATATGGTGCACATGGCTATAAAGATTGAAAGATAATTAAAGAGAAAGGGGAACACAAGGCAAGCCAACACTTACTCGGCCCAAAATTCCAATTGGAGACCGAATTGGAGGAGAAATAACAAGGCTGTCCCATTCAAAAGAGATGAAAAAATCAAGCCAAAAGATGCTAATGATAATAAAAATAAAGGTATTTCTAACTCCCAAACTCCTAGGAATAGAGATATCAAGTGTTTCAGATGCTTGGATTTTGGTCATATTGCATCTCAATGCCCAAATAAAAGGGTAATGGTAATGCATGGTGATGGTGTTGAAACAGATGATGAGAATGATGTGGAGGATGAAATGCCTCCTTTGGAGGATTGTAGTGATGGGGAAATGCCTATGGAAGGTAGATTGTTGGTTTCTAGACGTGCTTTGAATATGTAAGTAAGGAATGATGATGAGGGGGTTAAGTTGCAAAGAGAGAACATTTTTTATTCTAGATGTCTAGTGAATGAAAAATTGTGTAGCATGATTATTGATGGGGATAATTGTGTAAATGTGGCTAGTACCTTATTTGTTGATAAACTGGGATTGGAAACTACAAAACATCCTAAACCTTATAAGCTGCAATGGTTTAACAATAGTGGGGAGGTGAGAGTTAATAAGCAAGTGAGGGTGCCTTTTACTATTAGAAAGTATAGTGATGAGGTGATATGTGATGTAGTTCCTATGCAAACTAGTCATATTTTACTGCGTAGACCATGGCAATGGGATAGGAGAGTGATGCATGATGGGTATCTCAATAGGTACATGGTAGGAAAAGAGGGTAAAAAGTATACTCTTCTTCCTTTAACCCCTAAACAAGTTTTTGAAGACCAAATGCAACTTGAAAAGTCCCATGATGAATTCGCACAAAGAGAGACCGAGAGAAAAAGAAAAGAAAAAGAAAAAGAGAAAAAAAAGAGTGAGAGAAAATTAGAGTGGAAAAATAAAGATCAAAAGGAAAAAGAAAGAGAGATGCATTCGACCATAGAAAAGAATGTGGGAAAGAAAATGAGCTTTTATGCTAAAATGAGAGATATGAGGAAAGCTTTATTTTCTAACAAGCCAATTATTGTACTCATGTACAAGGAAGCTTGTTTCTCAACTAACGAACTTGACCTTTCTTTGCCAAGTGTTGTGGTTGAAGTTTTGCAAGAATTTAGCGATGTTTTTTCCGATGATCTGCCTCAAGTTTTACCACATTTGAGAGGGATTGAGCATCAAATTGACTTCATTCCCAAGGCTGCCATACCAAATAGACCAGCCTATAGGAACAATCCCGAGGAGACCAAAGAGCTTCAAAGGCAAGTGGAGGAGCTCTTACAAAAAGGGCACATTCGAGAAAGTTTAAGTCCATGCGCAGTGCCCGTCTTATTAGTACCCAAAAAAGATAGTAGTTGGCGTATGTGTGTTGATTGTAGAGCCGTCAACAAAATAACGGTAAAATATCGACATCCAATACCTCGACTTGATGATATGTTAGATGAGTTGCATGGTTCTTGTGTATTTTCTAAAATTGATCTTAAAAGTGGTTATTACCAAATAAGAATGAAACCAGGAGATGAATGGAAAACTACTTTTAAAACAAAACAAGGGTTATATGAGTGGTTGGTTATGCCATTTGGCTTAACTAATGCCCCAAGTACTTTCATGCGTTTAATGAACCATGTTTTATATGAATTTATTGGAAAGTGTGTGGTTGTCTACTTCGATGACATTCTTGTGTATAGCAAATCTATTGATGAACATGTCATGCATTTGAGGTAAGTGTTTGACACATTGAGCAAATTTCAACTATATGCTAACATGAAGAAATGTACATTTTGCATCTATCGCATCATTTTCTTAGGATATGTCGTGAATGCAAAAGGAATCGAGGTAGATAGTGAAAAGGTAAAGGCTATTCAAGAGTGGCCGATACCTAAAAGTGTAAGTGAGGTGCGTAGTTTTATGGTTTGACAAGTTTCTATAGGAGATTTGTAAAAGATTTTAGTGTCGTTGTTGCCCCTTTAAGTGAAATCATGAAAAAAGATAAGGGGTTTGTTTGGGGAAAAAAACAAGAACATGTGTTTTCCTTATTGAAAGAAAAGTTATATAATGCGCCTTTATTAAGATTGCCTAATTTTGATTAAACTTTTAAAATTGAATGTGACGCCTCTGGGCTTGGGATAGATGCTGTTCTTATGTAGGATAAAAGACCCATTGCTTACTTCAGTGAGAAGCTCAATGGTGCACAATTGAATTATCCTACCTATGACAAAGAGTTTTATGCTTTGGTAAGAGCATTAGAGACATGACAACATTATTTGTTACCAAAAGAATTTGTGATTCACACCAATCATGAATCTTTGAGGCATTTGAAAGGGTAAGGCAAGCTTAATAAACGACATACAAAATGGGTAGGATTCATAGAGTCCTTCCCATATGTGATCCAATATAAGCAAGGAAAAGAAAATGTGGTAGCTGATGCGCTTTCAAGAAGGTACAGTCTTATCTCTGCTCTTTCTACAAAATTATTGGGATTTGAGCATTTTAAATAATTGTATGTGCATGATAGTGATTTTTCAAATGTTTATGTGGCTTGTGAACAAGTGGTATTTCAAGACTTTTATAGGCATGATGGTTTTCTATTTAAAAAGGAAAAATTATGTGTGCCTAATAGTTCTATTAGGGAGTTGTTTGTTCGTGAAACACATAATGGTGGTTTAATGGGACATTTTGGGATTGGCAAAACTTTGAGCATTTTACATGAACATTTCTTTTAGCTATGCGCAAACATGTTGAGAAAATTTGTGCGCAGTGCATCTCATGTAGGCAAGTTAAGTCTAGAGTTCAACCACATGGATTATATATGCCATTACCCATTCCTACACATCATTGGGTTGATATTTTTATGGACTTTTTGTTGGGTTTGCCTAGGACTAGAAAAGGCCGAGACTCAATATTTGTTGTTGTTGATTGTTTTTCTAAAATGGTACACTTTATACCATGTCACAAAACAAATGATGCCACACACATAGCAGATTTGTTTTTCTGGAAAGTTGTTAGAATGCATGGCATTCCTAAAACCATTGTGTCCGATAGAGATGTTAAGTTTTTAAGCCACTTTTGGCGAGTTTTGTGGTCCAAACTTGGGACTAAACTTTTATTTTCTACTACTTCACATCCACAAACGGATGGTCAAATTGAAGTAGTAAATAGAATACTTGATAAATTATTATGTGCTTTAATTGGAAGGAATGTTAAAACTTGGGAAGATATGCTACCGTTTGTTGAATTTGCTTATAATCGAAGTATACATTCTTCTACTAGGTTTTCTCCTTTTGAAATTGTGTATGGTTTTAATCCCTTAACTCCACTTGATTTGTTGCCTATTCCTATAAGTGACATTTCTAATTTGGATGGACATAAGAAAGCAAAAATGGTTAAAACAATTCATGAAAAAGCAAGGCAGAACAATGAAAAGAAAAATGAACAAGTAGCATCCCATGTCAATAAAGGAAGGCGCAAGATTTCATTTGAACACGGAGATTGGGTGTGGGTTCATATGCATAAAGAATGATTTCCATCAAAACGGAAATCTAAGTTGGATGCTCGTGGGGATGGTCTATTTCAAATCACAGCCAAAATCAATGCAAATGCCTACAAAGTGGACCTACCAGGTGAGTATAGTATTTCAGCTACATTTAACATATTTGATTTATCCCCTTTTAAAATTGATGCAGGAATTGATTCGAGGACGAATCCTTTTGAGGGGAGGGAGAATGATGCAAACAAGACTAAAAACACTCAAGATACTCAAAGAGCATCAGAAGGTGACTTGGAGCAAATTTCAAATAATGTAAACACAAATACAGTTCCAAACCTGGAAAGTTTCAGCGGACGAGTAACAAGATCAAAGGCAAAGAAATCTAAAGAGTTGCTCCAAGTTTTTACTCAAAAACATGTGGATGATGGGCTGGCCAATTGTGAAAAATTCACATATGAGCTTTTTGAACAGTCCAAATTCGTAACTTTAATTGGATTTAAGTGATTTGGGATAATTTGGGCTTGTTTGAGTCTTATTGATAATGGATGAATAAGCCTTATGTATGAGCTGGATTAGTTGAGTTGTTTTAAGTATTTTGGATTGTTTTATTTTAGTTTGAGTTAATTAAGCCCATATAGTTAAGTATAACTCATTTTGGGCTTAAGTCTTATCTTAGTGTTATTACAAGAATGAGTCCATAACTATATGGTGCCACAAACAATTAGTGGTGTTGGTTAAGAAGATTGGAGTTACAAGGAGTTATATAACAATTACATGCCTATAATTAGTCTAGTTATTATTGGAGTTACAATTGTAATTACCGCATAATTAACCTAGTTATTGTATTGTAACTTATCATTGATTTCTTTGGCTATAAATACCAAAAGAACTCTTCTTTGTAGACATCAAGAGTTGTAATCAAACATTTCAGAATTGAGCTGAGAGCATTTTGGCTTTCTTTTCACTTTATGCACAAGGTGTTGATTTGGAATACAATTGTTATCACTTGTATTTCAATTTTGATTTCCTATTTCAATTGTTCTTGGTGCTTGTTTGGATTGGGTTCAAGGGATATCATTTATCTTTCTTGGGTTCTTTTTAAATTCTACAATTTGGGTGATTTAACAAATTTGATTCCTTTTTTACTTGTGATCTAAATAATGTTCTAAACCGATTGAAGAGTTCTAAGATTCAAGCAAGGTTCTTGGGGTTCTGCATCAAGTGAGGAATGGGAGAGTGAAGGTAAGGTTTCGGTTACGGTTATAGAAAGGAGGGCGGTGAGTGAATAGGTGTAAGGGAATCCATGGGGAGGAGAGGTGAATTGGTGCTGGAAGGGTGAGTCAGGAGAAGTAGAACATGTACGAAAGAATGAGAGGCGAAATACTGAGAGAGAGAGGTAAAATGTTGAGAAACAGAGAGAGAGGCGAGGTGCTGTGAGAGATTGATAATGACAGAGAGAAGAGTGCTGGGAGCCAAGAAACACAAAGAGGAGGGAAGAGAGGGACTAAGAGTGGAACAGTTGGAAAGAGTGATAGTGGTAGGTGGAATGTGGGGTGAAATGAGTGGAAGAGAAAGGGGATTGGGAAGAAAGTTAGGGAACAGTGAGCTAATGCATGTAGGGGTTATGTGTGTGAGTATTTGGTGTAGATGTATATTTATGTATACGTGTTTTGTGTGGATGTTTTTTTTGTGTATGTGTGTATTGGTGTATATTATGTAAATATGCTCGTAAATTTGAGAACTGCATGGTAACGTTGATTGTTTGGTAAAAACTGAAGTGGAATGACTGGCGTGTGGGTTAATTATGCGTGTATATGGGCATATTAAGTAGGGACGGGGTGAGGTTACAATAATGGGAGTTGAGGTGGGGACGCCGATATTGGTTGTTATCACTTAGAAAAGGTAAGTCGATCGCCGATAGTTGTGATGCCTAGGGGTTGCCAGATTGGTAAGGAGTTGAGTCGCCGATGTTGGTGACGAAAGAAAACTGTAATGGTGTGTGTGTGGGTGGCCAATTAGTGGTCGAGTGGTGAAAAAGTAAAGAGTGGTCACCGATGCTGGTGACGAATAATGGTGTGTGTGTGGGTGGCCAGCTAGGGGTCGGGTGGTGAAAAAATAAAGAGTGGTCGCCGATACTGGTGACGGATGAGGGTAACAGTGTGGGTGAGTGGTCGAGTCAAGGCCGAGGGGATGATATCAGGGGGTGATCGCACCTAGTATTATTGACAATTAATCATCGAGGAGACGTGGTAGTACAATAGAGTTGAATGAGTAGTAGTGGTGGTGGTGGGTAGGAAGAAAGCATGACCATGGTAACAGGAAGGGAAAACATAGAAGCACAGACTTTTAATTGGGTTTTCATGCTATATTTGTGATTTAAATTTATTGTACTGAGTTATATATACTTATTCTCTATTAATTATAGATAAAGTAGGTGTGGGATATGGGATCGGAGTTGCAGGTTCCTGAACCTAGCATATAGAAGAAACGGAGCAGGGTTTACTACTGGTAGAACGAGATAATTATGTATTTTTGTAGCAATGTAAACCATATGTAAAAATAAGAATTTATGAAATTCGTAAGCTACTATATTGATGTATTTACGGTTGAGAATTTCTGTTAGAAACTGAGTAATTGGTTACAGTACTTTCCTTTATGTGCATGATTGATTTGAAATGAGATATGGTTATGCTGTATACTAATCTATTTGAGGCAATGCCCCTGAAGAAAAAAATAGGACGTTACAGTTGGTATCAGAGCAAACTAAGAAAAATACTAATATGTGTCCCTATCCTGCAGGTAGATCAAGGGAAATGACGAAGAAGGGACGGGGCCGACCTCGTCGGGAATCCGCCCTGGGGGCACAGGGATCACGGGTAGTTCCATGACGAGCACCTGCATTTCACCAAGTGCCCCTCCCTGTATTTCAGGGGCTGCCCCTATACCAAGCAGTGCCCCCCCCCCCCACCACAATCAAGATCCTCTGTTGTTCCGCCTATACCCCATGCGGGACAATCTGGGGCATATAAGAAGGACTTTAACCGGCTATGCAGAGTAGTTGAAAGCCTAACAACTATGATCCGAGAGAGAGAACTATGGTATAAGACAAGATTTATGCCACAACAGGGGGTTCACTAAAGTATAGTGGATACAAGCAATATTCAAAAATATCGAAGATTAAACCCTCTGGCCTTCAATGGGGGCTCTGATCCATTGGTAGCAGAAGATTGGATAAAAGAAATGAAAAAATTATTTGAAGTGATAACCGTGACAACTGAATAGAAGGTGCAACTAGCCATATTCATGTTAAGAGGATCAACAGAGCGTTGGTGGAAATTGAAAAAAGGAGCTCTGATCCCCCCAATCACTTAGGAGGTGTTATTAGAAGCTTTTAATGCGGAGTACTTTTCAGATTTTCTAAGACAACAAAAAGAAGTGGAATTTATAGAACTTAGACTGGGAATATTGTCAGTAGCTGAATATGTCGAAAGATACATAGATTTGGGTCAATTTACTCCCGAAGTTATGATAAATGAGGCGAGGAAGGCTAGAAGGTTTGAGAAGGGATTATGGACAGAGTTATATCACCAGGCGGCTATGTTTGCGCTACCTACTTATCAGATGGTATTAGAGAAGACATAACTGGTAGAGACACTGTATAAGGAACATCCTGAGAATAGCAGGGGATTTTTCAGTTATAGACGACCACCACCACATCCGGCCAAACATAGAAGAAACAAAGAATGGTACAAGATCTAACACCAAGTCACTAAATGCCTCCGAATAATGCGGGTTGCATGCGGTATGGTAAGAACCATGGAGATTGACCGTGTATGGGTGGCAGTCAGGGTTGCTACCGATGCGGGAGTACTCAGCACTTCATGTGTGATTGCCCTCTGCCCAGAGAGCCTAGTAGACCGATGGTTCAGGGTCGGGTATTTATCATAACAACTCCGGAGGCAACTGCTACTTTAGAAGTAATACAAGGTATACTTTATATTTCAAATATTCCTGCTATAGTACTAATTGACCCTGGTGCCACACATTCATTTATATCACATATGTTTGCATCTAGAATAGGAGTGGAACCCAGGGTATTAGATCGTGTACTTGTAGTATCCACGCCAACTAATGGCACTTTACATACTGATATAATGTTTAATTCATAGAAATAGAGGGGAGAAGACTAAAGGTAGATTTAATTTTATTGGACATTAAAGACTTTGATGTAATATTGGGAATGGATTAGCTTACTGCACAGCATGCTCATGTAGACTATTTCCACAAGAGAGTGGTATTTAGAATCCCTAACAAAAAATCTTTTGCTATATGGGGAAAATCAATCAATAAATAAACTTTGCTTTAAGATAATGTACATAGTAGTCTGGAATGAATATATGCATGAGTTAAAAATCTTACCTATGTCTTTGATAGGGAACGAGAGTAAGAGACTCACACTCGAGGAGATACCAGTGGTGAGAGATTTTTCGAATGTGTTCCCAGACGATCTTCTAGGACTGCCCCAAATAGAGATGTTGAGTTCACCATAGAGCTCCAGCCTGTCACACAGCCAATCTCCAAAGTTCTATATCGGATGGCGAGGTCAGAAATACTGGAGCTAAGTAGGCAGTTACAGGAATTACTAGATAAGAAATTCATTCAAACGAGTGTATCACCGTGGGGGGCCCCAGTATTATTTGTTAAAAAAAGGATGAAACTATGAGAATGTGTATTGATTATCAGGATTTGAACCAAGTAACGATAAAGAATAAGTACCCTTTACTGAGGATAGACGACTTGTTTGATCAATTGCAAGGAGCACAAGTATTTTTAAAAATAGATCTACGTTTGGGGTATCATCAATTGAGGATTAGGGTGAAAGACATTGCTAAGATGGTGTTCTGCATGCGGTATGAACAATTATGAATATATGATGATGCCCTTTGGATTAACGAATGCACTAGCAGTGTTCATGGACCTGATAAATCGAGTGTTCATACCTCTTTTGCATCGTTATGTGATTGTCTTTATACACAATATATTGATATACTCAAGGGATCCGGTAGAACATGCGGAACATTTGACAATAGTGTTAGGGATACTTCGGAGAGCCAAGTTTGATGTAAAGTTCAGTAAATGTGAGTTCTAGTTGGATCAAATAGCATTTTCAGGCTGCATTGTGTCGAAAAATGGGGTATCTGTAGACCCAACAAAGGTAGAGGCATTGGTAAAGTGGGAAAGGCCAAAGACTATATTAGAAATTCGAAGTTTTTTGGGATTAGATGGGAAATATTATTGGTTTGTTTAAGGATTCTCGAGTATTGCGGCACCTCTTAATAGGTTGACTAAAAAGAATGTGAAGTTTGAAGTAAATGATAAGTGTGAAAGCAGTTTCCAAGAACTTAAACGCAGACTTACTACTACCCCGATATTGGCCATCCCGTT
Source organism: Carica papaya (assembly GCF_054855325.1). Classification (NCBI taxonomy): domain Eukaryota; kingdom Viridiplantae; phylum Streptophyta; class Magnoliopsida; order Brassicales; family Caricaceae; genus Carica; species Carica papaya. The sequence continues at coordinate 8,903,147 of NC_142317.1, forward strand.
GGGAGAAGGAGGTTATGCGGTGTATAGCGACGCACCTCGTATCGGATTGGGTTGTGTATTAATGCAGTAGGGGAGAGTTACAGCCTATGGGTCATGACAATTAAGGATACATGAAAGGAATTATCTGATCCATGATTTAGACTTGGCTGCAGTAGTCTATGCCCTAAAACTGTGGCGAAACTATTTATATGGGGAAATTTAAAAAATTTATGCAGATCACAAGAGTTTGCAATATCTGTTCACTCTGCAGGAGTTGAATATGCGCTAGAGGAGGTGGATGGACTTGTTTAAAGACTTTGACTGTAGGATCAGGTATCATCCTAGACGAGGAAATGTGGTGGCAGATACCCTCAGTCATAAGGGTACCGGGGTGCTGGCTCATTTGATGGTGTCTGAGTGGAATTCATGAAGAGCCATGCAACAACTACATATTCAAGAAAGGGGTAGTGGGAAATATATAGCTAGTTTAAGGGTTCAACCTACCTTAGTTCAGAAAATCAAGGAGGGACAGATGATGGGCACCGAGATACAGACGATCTCAAAGGGGGTAGAACAGGGGACAACGAGAGAATTTAGTGTATAGGGTGATGGGTTATTCAGATTTCGAACCAGAATGTGTGTTACTAGTGATCATGCGATACGGGAAGAAGTATTTAGTGAGGCACATAACACCAAATTTTTCATATATCCATGAAGTACTAGGATGTACAAGAACTTGCAGAAAAATTTCTGGTGGAAGGGTATGAAAAAAGATGTGGCCAAGTATGTGTCGAGGTTCTTGACATGCCAGCAAGTGAAAGCAGAACATTAGAGGCCTGGGGGTTTGCTACAACCTTTACCCATACCTGAGTGAAAGTGGGAGCATGTCTCCATGGATTTTGTGACCGGGTTGCTATGGAATCGCAAGAAGTGTGATAGTATCTGGGTGGTAATTGATCGTTTAACTAAATCTTCCCATTTCTTAGCCATGAGGGTGACTGATTCAGTGGAACAGTTGGCTAGGCTGTATATCAAAAAAGTGGTAAGACTATACGACATTCCCATATCGATTGTTTCTGATCAGGATTCTCGATTCACCTTTAGGTTTTGGAGAAGTTTACAACAAACATTGGGTACCAAGTTGAGTTTTAGTACAACTTTTCATCCACAAACGGATGGGCAAAAAGAGAGGACTATACAACTATTGGAGGACATGTTGCGGGCATGTGTTATCGACATAGGGGGAGATTGGGGGGATATGCTATCTTTGATGGAGTTCACTTATAAAAATAATCACCATACTAGCATCAGGATGGCTCCTTACGAGGCTCTGTATGGTAGGCCCTGCAGGTCGCCAGTATGTTGAGAGGAAGTTGGAAATAGACAATTGTTAGGACTGGAATTACTAAAAGAAACTACAGTTAAGGTGTCAGTAATACAACGAAATTTACAAACTGCCCAAAGTAGGCAAAAGGGATATGCAGACAATTGTAGGAGGGATTTGAGCTTTGAAGTAGGGGATAATGTGTTTATGAAAGTATCTCCAATGAAGGGTTTGTTAAGGTTTGGGAAGAAAAAGAAGTTAAGTCCACGTTTCATAGGGCTTTTTGAAATTGTCGAAAAGGTGGGTATGGTTGCATACAGGATAACGCTTCCTCCTCGATATAGTGGGGTTCATAATGTATTCCACATATCTATGTTACGGAAATATCACCCAGATCCGAACCATATTATACAGTATGAATCGTTGCCATTGGAGAAGGATTTGACCTATGAAGAGGAACTGATCTGGGTTATCGAGTGACAAGAAAGGAAATTGAGAAGTAGGATAATACCTATGATTAAGATACAATGGAGACATCATGCGGATGAGGAAGCAACATGGGAACGGGAGGACGAGATGAGAATTAATTATTTACAACTCTTTGAGGCAATGTAACGAAATTTGAGGTGCCAAATTTCTTTTTGAGGGGGGAAGTATGTAATAACTGAGATTTGGGTGAAAAAAAAATTGTCTTTATATATGTATATATACATAGTAATAATAATAATAATAATAATATATAAATATATAAGAGAGAGGGAGAGGAGTGAACGACGTCGTTTAGGAGGAGTGTAGATGGGGAGATGGGATGGATGACCAAGATGCGTGATAGGTGGAGTATAAATAAGAGGAAAGAAATTTTTTTAAAAAAAAAGAGAAAAGAAAATAAAAACAGAGGAAAGAAAAAGGGAGAACGGGAAAGGGAAGGAGGAAATTGGTGATAAAAGATTCGAGAGAGAGGGAAGTCGGAGAGGGAAGGAACGAGAACAGAGAGTAGGAGAAAGAAGAAGGCGACGGTGTGAGCTACGAAGGTGCGAAAAGAGATGGAGACCGGAGGTATGGTGAATTTAAATACCGAATATAAGATGATGATGAAATGTGAATTTGTTTCTGCAAATATTGAAGGAATATATAAACAGCAAAGGAATTAAAATTAGGAAGTACTGATTGATAGAATAGGAGAGCGGAGAGAGATTGTGAGTGGTAGAACGGTTCGGTTGGAGTTGTGAGTGAAGAAAAGTGAAGGAAGCTGCTGAAGGAGAGATCGATTGGTACGGAGAGGTGTCGTCTAGACAGTATGAGGAACTAGAAAAGGAAGTAGAGGAAGTGAGGAATGGGAGAGTGAATGTAAGATTTTGGTTACGGTTAGAGGAAAGAGGACAGTGAGTTAATAAATGTAAGGGAATCCGTGGGGATGAGAGGTGAATTGGGCAGGAAGGGTGAGTTGGGAGAAGTAGAACACATACAGGAGAATGATAATGACAGAGAACACAAAATGCTGTGTGAGAGAGAGAGAGAGGTGAAATGCTGAGAAAGAGAGAGAGAGGCGAGGTGCTGTGAGAGATTGATAATGACAGAGATAAGAGTGTTGGGTGTCAAGAAACACAAAGAGGAGGGAAGAGAGGGACTGAGACTGAACAGTTGGAAAGAGTAACAGCCGTAGGTGGAATGTGGGGTGAAGTGCGTGGAAGAGAAAGGGGATTGGGAGGAAAGTTAGGGAACAGTGAGCTAATGCATATAGGGGTTGTGTGTGTGAGTATTTAGTGTAGATGTGCATTTGTGTATAAGTGTTTTGTGTGGATGTGTGTTTGTGTGTGTGTGTATTGGTGTATATTATGTAAATATGCTTGTAAATTTGAGAACTGCATGGTAACGTTGATTGTTTGGTAATAACTGAAGTGGAATGACTGGCGTGTGGGTTAAATATGCGTGCATTTGGGCATATTAAGTAGGGATGGGGTGAGGTTACAATAGTGGGCGTTAAGGTGGGGACACCGATATTGGTTGTTGTCACTTAGAAAGGGTAAGTCGATCGTTGATAGTGGCGATGCCTGGGGGTTGCCAGATTGATAAGGAGTTGAGTTGCCGATGTTGGTGACGAAAGAAAACAGTAATGGTGTGTGTGTGTATGGCCAATTAGGAGTCGAGTGGTGGACAAGTAAAGAAAGGGTGGTCGTCGATGCTGGTGACGAATAATGATGTGTATGTGGGTGGCCAGCTAGGGGTCGGGTGGTGGGAAAGTAAAGAGTGGCCGTCGATACTGGTGATAGATGAGGGTAACATTGTGGGTGAGTGGCTGAGTCAAGGCCGAAGGGATGATATCAGGGGATGATCACACCTAGAATTATTGACAATTAATGATCAAGGAGACGTGGTAGTATAATAGAGTTGGATGAGTGGTAGTGGTGGTGGTGGGTAGGAAGAAAGCATGACCAAGGCAACGGGAAGGGAAAACATAGAAGAACAGACTTTTAATTGGGTTTTCATGCTATATTTGTGATTTAAATTTACTATACTGAGTTATATGTACTTATTCTCTATTAATTACATATAAAGTAGGACTGGATATGGGATCGGAGTTGCAGGTTCTCGAACCTAGCATATAGAGGAAACGGAGTAGGGTTTACTACTGGTAGAACTAGATAATTACGTACTTTGGTAGTAATGTAAACCATATGTAAAAATAAGAATTTATGAAATTCATAAGCTACTATATTGATGTGTTTACGGTTGAGAATTTCTATTAGAAACTGAGTAATTGGTTACAGTACTTTCCTTTATGTGTATGATTGATTTAAAATAAGATATGGTTATGCTGTATACTAATCTATTTGAGGCAACACCGCTAAAGAAAAAAACGGGGCGTTACACAAGTCCATATACTCTTTTCCATGACACTTGGTAAGCCCTTTCATTAAACAACATTAGATCATACATATCTTTTCTTTTATTTAATTTTTAGCCTCAAATGACACGTATGCCCATATCCTCAAATAACACAAGAGTATGAATGATATACTGGATCTAGATAGATATAAAAGCAAGAATAACAGAAAACATATTATGCTGACTGAGTGAGTATTTAAAGTGGAATGACTAAATAAATAGGCACAATAAAGCAATTATACAAATAGCTAACAGAGTTAAACTAATGATAAATATAGACTAACTGGTTACTAACTCCATCGGCCACCTGTACTTAATTAATCAAGGAATCGCCAATTATCTAAAATTTCTATTTATTATTAATTTAGCTTTAATTTAACCGCAACGAAAAAAAGAGGTAAGGGATTCTTACATGGGGTCGGTGTCCAGAATATAGCTTTTTTTACCATGGTTCTTGATGGTTCCTGGTTCTTGGATTTCTTGAGTTTTTCTAGTAAGATTGAATACGTACGTCAAAATAACGTGAAAATACTTAAAGACCGACAAAAAAAAAGGTAAAACATTTTACTGGGGGTTGGGTTAGGGTTCCAGCGTTGTAGCGCCGACGTGCTTTGCCGCCTGGTCCTCATTCTCCAGCAATTCTTCCTCTTGGTCAAACTGATTTTGGCCAGTTCTTGGTTAAAATCTATTTAAATCGTGGTTAGGGGTGTTTTTCGGTGAAAGAGTGGCAAAAACATAGCCTTATTGATGATGGTTTCGGTCTTCTGATGCGGCGGCTCAGCCAAGCTCCGTCGTTCCTTCCTTGCAGTTTGCGGCTTCTCTCAATCACCCTATATTAGAAACCTGTTAGGTAGCTAAGGGCGAAGAAACGAGAAGAATGAGAAGAAAATTTGACTTACTAGAGTGCTTTTGATGTTCCAGCCCGGTGGCGTCGGCGTTCCTCCAGCGGTTGAGTCCCCTTTCTGCTGCCCTTCTTCTTCTTCTCTGGTGGGTGCATCAGGTAGGGTTTAGGGAGCCGAGTAAGAGACGTTTAAATACCTTTCATCCTCTAATCTTACTCGTACGCTTGGGTCGACGTAAGGCACTAGGAGCCGTCTGATCTCACTTATTTGGGAAATAAATCCAGACCGTTCGAATGAAGACACGTGGGCCATTCGATTAAGCTTATTCAAGGAATTGGTCTGGCCCATTCGTGCACGTGGGAGTGGCCCCGAGCCATTCGATCAGCATAGCACGTGGATTGTCCACATGGCTTCTCATGTGGAGCTCGTGTCGGCATGTTTGCCACACGACATGCAGTAATTCGTCGTGTCGCTGACTGAGCATATACGTGGCTCATATTTTCTCTTTTTGTTATTCGACCCCTATTTTTAAATTTTTCTTTCAAATATACCCTCCTTTATCTATAATTTTGCTTTAGCTTTTGAAATTCATTTTCAAAGACACCCAAAATATATATTCCAAAACAAATTAATAAAAATGATTTAAAAAATTAAAATTAAGGAATTTAATATTATTATTATTTAGAAAAAAATAAAATTCCCCATCACGAGCCTAATTTTTGGACTTGGGATGTTACAACTCTTCCCCCCTAAAGAAAATTTGGTATCTCAAATTATTATTCTCTAATCAAACAATTGAGGATACCTTGCCCTGAAATCCGACTCTAACTCCCAGGTAGCCTCGTCCTGCGAGTGATTTTACCATAGGACCTTGATAAAGGAAATTTATCTGTTGCGAAGCACCCTACTTTTTTCAGTTCCAAACGTTGATAGGTACCTCCTCATAAAATAAATTCTCCTGAAGTGGAAGCGGTTTGTAAGACAAAACATGCGAGGGATCAAGGTTATACTTGCGCAACATTGACACATGGAAGACATTATGGACTCTGCATAGTTCTAGAGGCAGTACTAATCTGTAAGCAGATATTCTAATTATGTCCAAAATTTTTGGGTGCAGGGTGAACTTTGAACTGTGAGCTTCTATCATGATGTCTCTCTTCAATTCACTATCACTAGGAACACACAACCTATCTTAAAACCTAAAAAACCATCTATAGAAACTCAAAACTCTGAATTCAAACTCTATTTTATATCCTTTCTAAGATCTACTAGGGTGGAATCGACCAACTGAGCCTCCTTTATTCTCTGAATTAACTCAGGCTGGACTGCTAAATAAGCTAGACAGGTGACCTTTTTTAAGTCTTGGAGTCATATTTGTTGTGTGGCCAAATCATCTTGCACTAAGAAACCATTATATGAGCTAACATACCTAGATTTTTCCTGCTGAGGGCATCGACTACTACATTACCCTAACTCGGGGGTATAAGATCTTATAATCGTAATCATTAAGGGGTTCCATCCAATGCCTTTGATGCATGTTGAGGTCATTTTAGGTTAATATACATTTTAGACTCTTATGTCCTGTATACATTTCAAATGTCTCTCTATACAAGTGATGGTACCAGGTCTTCAGAGCGTGGATAATTACAACAAGCTTCAAATCGTAAGTAGAGTAATTCTTTTTATGAGTTTTTAACTATTTGGACCCATAAGTTATGACTTTTCTGTGCTGCATCAAAACGCAACCCAATCTTTGGTAAGATGCGTCACTGTATACTGTATATCCACATGTTCCATTTGATAGAGTCATCGCTAGTGCAGTAGTCAGTCGCTCCTTGAGTTTTGTAAAGCTTCTCTCACATTTCTAATTCCACTCGAACTTGACTTTTTCTTCGTGAGTCGTGTCCAAGGGGCTATTATACTTGAGAACACTTCTATAAACTTGCAGTAATACTCTGTCATACCCAAAAAAACTCCTAATTTCCTTAACAGAGGTCAATTGCTTCCATTTGCCTCAATCTTGTTGGGATTCATTGATACTCCATCTTTCGATACTATGTGTCCGATGAAGGAAGTCTACTCAAGCTAAAATCCATATTTACTCAACTTTGCATATAGTTTCTTCTCTTTGAGAACCTGTAAGACTTGAGTCAGATCTTGGACATGTTCTTCCCTGCTCTTAGAGTAAACTAGGATATCATCAATAAAAACTATGATAAACTGATCCAAGAATGGCCTGAAGGTCCTATTCATCAAATCCATAAAGATTACAGGCAACATTAGTAAATCTGAATGGCATAACAAGGAACTCATAATGTCTATACAGTCCTTAAGGCCATCTTAGGGTTGTTTTCTGCCTTAATCTTCACCTGATGGTATCATAAACGCAAGTCAATCTTAGAGAAAATCTAAGTACCTTGTAACTAATAAAAAATGTCATCGATCATCGGAAGGGGGTACTTGTTCTTAATTGTGACCATGTTCAGTTCTCTGTAATTTATGCACAATCTTAAGGTCCCATCACTCTTCCTTGCGAATGTAACTCTGGCACCCCAATGGGATATGTTGTGTCGGATGAAACCATTATTCTGTAACTCTTTGATTTCTTTTTTAAGTTCTTCGATTTCAACATGACTCATTCGGTATGGGACAGCCGAAATGGGTTGGGTGCCAGACTAAAGATCAATGGTGAATTTTACTTTTCAATCTACTAGTAGCCTTGATAGTTCATCAGGGAATACGTCTGAAAAGTTTCGAACAACACGGATATCTTGAATGCAAATTTCTTTATTGGGTTTGCCTATCGTGGTAAAAGAATGGTTAAATTAAAGGCATTTGATTAAATTCAATATACTACCACCATATGCCAACAATATCTAAGATTTTATTAATTAGTGAAAAACTCTTCATTAGGAATCCTGAATAAAAGTTTCTTGTGATAACAATCATCAGTAGCATGATACGCCACTAACCAGTTCATTTCTAGGATTACATCAAAATCTCTCGTATCTAGTGCTATGAGATCTACGCTCAGTTCCCTACATGTTATCTCTATAATACAAGATTTGTATATAACATTCCCCAGTAATGTTCCATTCCCAAGTGTAGATACCAAGAATACATAATTAAGACGTTCAGATAACACATTTAAATATTAAGTAAAAGCATGTGAAATAAAAAAATGTGGAGTGTCAATCAAAACATGTGCAAGGTGTTTGTAAATAGTATACATACCATGTATCACATTTGGGTTGGTTTCGACATCCTGCTGGGTGAGTGTGTAGACTCCGGCTTGGACCACGAGCCTGGCTTGATTTTGATTCCTCGGGCATTCCCTCGCATAATTTTAGGCACTCCTGCATATTTGACAGGTGTTATTGAGATGATAACAGGGTCAGTCTCTATGATTCTTGCCACAGTGCTAGCAAATCTTACTGCGCCTTGCTATCGGGGCTTGGGGATAAGCCTGAGGTACAGGTCTTGATCTCTTGTTCTATTGATTCAATGCAGTAGGTGCTAGTCTGCGATGCGAAACCAGGGGCCTGAAGTTTGCCATTTCTAAGGAAAAATACGAATGTTCCTCTCAATCAACTCTGCCTTGGGCAAAACTACCAAATAAGTGTCAAGCTCAAACAACCAAATAAGTGTCAAGCTCAAACACATATAACTGCTATATGATCTCAAGACGAAGACCCCATTCAAATCTTCTTATCTTTCTGCCTTCATCTGTCGTGCTCTCAGGGAAGTACTAGTCTAACTTCAGGAATTTTTGAGTATATTCTGATACTGATAAATATCTCTGGACTAGGTGTGCAAACTCTATTTCTTTTATATGCTAGAGATGTTTTGGAAGATAATCAATATTGAAGGCTGCCAAAAACTGTTCTCAAGTGACTGGAGTGAGTAGAGTAGCCCTGCTTGAGTTGCTATCAACAACCTGCCTCACCTACGAGTATATATGTGGTAAGGACAACCTTCTGTTTGAAAATCACCCCAAGAGTCGCGAAAGCCTTCTCTGTCTCCACTAATCAGTACTCAGCTTCTTCAAAAGTGGATGCCCATATAAAAGTAGATGGGTTAACTCTTTTATACTCTCAATGTAACCCGGGTTCATCATAGGTGGAGCTTGGTCTTGCTGAAGGGGAACTAAATTATGCCGGGGAGGAACTGGGTGGCCATGTGACAACACCAAGTTGTATGGCTGAGGTATTGAATTGTACTGCGATGGTGCCGAATGGTACTGTGGAGGAACTGGGTTGTACTGTGGGGGTACTGGATCCTCTCGGTGTGGAGGCGGCTCATACTATGGCAAGGGTGAAGGAAGATCAGACAACTCTTTTCTGTCCTCCCTGGCCTACTGGGTAGAAATGATTATCTCAAGCATCTCAAAGTGCCGATCAACATCCTTTTGAAGTAATCTCTCCCGAGTTGCTCTATTTAGTGGGAGCCTTCCTCTCCTCATGTTTCCTAACTTATATTTCATAACAATGGTTTGAGATTCGGGTTGCATTAAATTTACTCTAACCTTATATGCAAGGAATGGTTCTGAGGAACCTGGCTCTGATACCAACTGTAAAGGCCTAAAACCCTATATGGGATTTCGAATGCATAACTCAGTAAGAGAAAAATAAGTAATAATGAAATTTATCATTTAGTGGAAATATTTAAAGTTTAAATGTTATATTTCTTGCACGTTTACTTAAAATGCCCACATAGGGGCTATGAAAATGCTTTTAAAACTTAAACGGGGGAAAACATTAACGATAAATATGGTTAACCTTTACTCAAAAATTGATGAAGTGGAAGAGGTAATTCTTTGACTGGTCTCTTACTGTTCAGGATCTAGGTCTTAGTCATCCTAATCTGAAACGGTTAATAAGAAATGGGTAAGCTACACCAGCTCAGTATGAATATTAACGTCTTATCATTGATACGAAAATTTAAAGAATTGTAAAGACAATTAGATTAAAGTATTTAAAATGGAACGAGTAGATAAATAGGCACAATAAAGCGATTGTAGAACTAGCTAACACAGTTATACTAATGACTAATATAGACTGAGCAGTTACTGACTCCATTGACAACCTGTATTTATTTAATCAAGGAATCGCCAATTATTTAAAATTTTATTTATTATTAATTTAGCTTTAATTTAATCATAACAGGCAAAATGGGTGAGAGAATTTTACACGGGGTCGGTGTCCAGAACACCGTTTATTTCACTATGGTTCCCGAAAATTCTTGGTTCTTGGATTTTTTGGATTTTTCTAGTAAGATTGAACACGTATGTCAAAATGGCATAAAAATACGCAAGGAACAACAAAAAAAGGTAAAGACTTTCACCGGGGGTTGGGTTGGGGTTCTGATGCAGTGGTGTCACTGTGCTCCACTGCCTAGTCCTCCTTTTTCGATAGTTTTTCCTCTCAGTCAAACCAGTTTTGGCTAGTTATTGGTGAGAATATGTTTAAATCATGGTTAGGGGGTTTTTTTAGCGAAAGGAGGGGGAAAATAGAGTCTTATTGGTGGTTTCAGTCCTTTGATGTGGTGACTCAACCGAGCTCTATCGTTCCTTCCTCGCGGTTTATGGCTTTTCTCGATCGCCCTCTATCGAAAACGTGTTAGATGGCTAAAGGTGAAGAAATGAGAAAAACGGGAAGAAAATTTGGCTTACCGGAGTGTTTTTGGTGTTCCGGCACGGTGGCGTCGACATTCCTCCAGCAATTGAGTGCCTTTCTGATCGCCCTTCTTCTTTTTCTCTGGTGGGTGCGTTGGCTAGGGTTTGGGGAGCTAGATAAGAGAGGTTTAAATATCTCCTTTTCCCTAATCTTGATTATTCGCTTGCATCGATGTGGAGCACCAGGAGTTGTCTAATCTCACTTATTTGGGAAACGAATCCGGACTGTTCGATATAAGACACGTGGACTGTTCGATCAAGCTTATTGAGGAATTGATCTGGGCCATTCATGCACATGGGAGTGGCGTCGAGTCGTTCGATCGGCCTGACACGCGAATTTCCCACATGGAGCCCATGTTAGCATGTTCGCCATGTGGCATGCGGCGATTCATCGTGCCGTTGACTGGGTGTACACATATATTTTGTCCTTTTACAATTTGACTCTTGTTTTTAAATTTTTCTTTCAAAGATACCCTCCTTTAGTTACAGTTTAGCCTTAGCTTTTGAAATTCATTTTCAAACACACCTAAAATGTATATATTCCAAAAACAATTAAGAAAAATGATTAAAAAAAATTAAAATTAAGGAACTAAATTTTATTATTATTTAGAAAAAAATAAAATTTCCCATTCCAAGCCTAATTTTCGGACTTAGGATGTTACAATAACTAATGAGTCCATTGAAAATCCCTCAAGATCAAGCATTGACTTTTCTCCATTTGTTAAAAAATGATATTTTTATTACTTATATTTGCAAGCATATGGTTTATGTATATTTTATAAACTATATGGTGGGCTAGGAACATAGGCTCAACAAAAGTTCAACTTACACCCTTCATATTGATTCTGAAGTTACAAACATCTATTTATAAGCTTGACGTAGGGCAAGACCAAGCTACAATAAGTCACATTAAGATAGAAAATAACAAGACTTCATTGATAAAGTTACTCGATATTCAAATATACTTATGAGTGTTTACAAAATTATTTCTAAAATTCTATTGAGAGTGGGGTTTACAGGCTTGTAGTAATAGGTAAGGATTAGAAAATTGTGGTACTTAGAGTTATGTGTAGAATCATACTTGAATTTCTATTGATATTGCTGAGATCTTATCTTCATTGTACAAATTGATGTTAGAACAGTCAATTGGAATTCATCATATCATGGTGAAAAGTGATGCACAAATAATGTTAAATTCACAAATAATAGAAATCTATATAGAGTTATAAACTTAGATAGATTTCCATTTTTCCTATATTAAGTTTATTCAATATTTTAGTTAATTTATTGATTAAGTTTAGTAGTATGCATGTGCACTACACATGCACATGGTCCTGTTGTATAAATAGTTAAAACTATACTTCATAATTTTTAATTAATGAATAATTTTTTTCTCTCTTTTTTCTATCGCTCATCCTCTCTCTTTCAAACTATAACATGGTATCAAAGTAGGATTGTTGCGAGTTTCTTGTTCTTTTTTCTTCCTTCCTAATTCCAATTTGAAAAACTCAAATTTCTTGAGTCCTTGTTTGTTGATTTCCTCAATTAGTTGAAAAGTAATGGAAAATATTCCTTCACCATCTTTAATTTCTCATCTAGATCATTCCGTGAGCGATAACTCTCTTAGTCCTTATTTCTCTCATCATTCAAATGGTTCAGGTTTGATTTTAATTTCTCAACAACTTAATGGGAGTAATTATGAACCTAACTCGTTATATAAAAAGGGTAGCATATAAGAAGGCTTTACAGTTTTTGTAATAACAAATTTTATATTTACTATGTCGTATTTCAAATATATAAAACTAAAATAGTTAAATTTTTAACCAAAATTTATGAGGAAGAATATAAAATGTAATCTTAATACCTTCATAGTATTAATTCTGTTACATGATCTAATTAAATAAAACATGAAATAACTATTATAGTTACATATTTTTGTATAAAGATGTGGTTTTGACATACTCTAAGGATTTAAATTTTTGTAGTGACAATTTATACATTTAATTAATTAGATGACACAATTTTTAAAAAATAATATACAAGAATGCATAATTTAAATCCAAAATATCTTATAAAGAGATGAAATACTAACCATATTGTTAAGGAACGATTAGTATGATTTAATTTTAAAATGTAATAAAACATTTTTGTATTGACTTATGTAATGGCCAACAAATTCTTAAAGAAATAAAAGTTTATATTTCATGCCAATTTTATGCAATAATAATATAAAGGTATTGTCTCTCTTCCAATAAAAAAACTGATACTAGTTTAGTACTAATATATTTGCCTTCTGTTAATTTCAGTAATTAAGTGAATGACCCACTAATCTAGTATTTTATTTTCTCATGCACTTATAACGGTTAAAGCCAACTTAAAGTGTAACGACCCCAGAAATTTAAAAGTGAAATGTATATAAAGAATATAAGTGCGGAAGCGAAATAAAAGGTTCTGGTTAATATCCCTTACACAATAACTTAAACGTACTAACAATACCGAAAATAAGTCCTCTAAAGGAAAATACTGGAAATGAAAGACTATAAGAGAAACTAATTAACATCTAGGTAACTACTTGCCGTCTTCTTGTAGATCGGGCTCAGAAACCAAGTCCTCCTGATATGAAATGGTTAAGTAAGGAGTGAGCTACACTAGCGCAGTAAAGACATCACACTATATCATTATCACAGAAATAAAGGTTGGTAGAAAATCAAAAACAACCAATAGAGCACAAGTTTCAAGTAAATTTATTTATCAATAATCAAACTATTTACCGTCCACTTACCTCAGTGGGATTTATAAAAATAATATATGGAAACAATAACATCATAGATATCATAAGTTCATACATAATCTGTAACATAGTACATGTCATACTTTTATATTTTAATCATCAAACAACAGTTATCCCTTTTTATCAGCCTACTAGTATCCGTGGGGATCCATATGGGTCCCCGCTACCCGTGAACTATTCGCATAACAAACTTAATTTCCAGGGCTATCCCAATACCCCGTTCGGTATGGGCGCCAAACAATTAACCTCAATACCCCGTCCGGTATGAGGGTGAAGCGGGCCGTCCCCATACCCTGTCCGGTATGAGCGCCAAAACATTTAAAGTCTCCATACCCCGTCCGGTATGAGGCAACGCTCCCGGTAGGGTTCCCTATGGACCCGGTCCATCCACCATCTCCCAGGATATCTAGTAAGGCTGTCAACTTATCCATTTATCAATTCACATACCTTTTCTATTTTTTTCTTAGCTTTTCGTTTCCCACATAAATATGAATACTTAAACATTTAACGAGCACCCAACAAGGCAAGCATATTATTAGATTCACGAAATCAGGCCGAAATAAAGTAAGCAGTGATTCATGCATTCAAAACCATAGAATAAATAAAACAGATACCATACTGCATTTAAAACTGTAAAATAAACCAAACAGGAATTGATAGAGAAATACATCCGGTTCGGGCTCCATTAGCAACCTTAATAAACTACGTGTATCTATTTAATTCATAAAATACAGTTTTATCACTCATTAGACTTTAATCCCGTGATAGAAAATAGGGTGAGGGGTCCTTACCTGATTCGAAGTCGAAAATCAGATCTTTTCACTACGCCTACAGGCAATCCTTGGGTTCCCTGAATTTTTTTCACGGGAACTGAAACACGCTTACGGTACCTACACATATCCCAAATAACTCAAAAATCAGACCCGAGGCCTACCGAGCGCCTCCGACGACGGCGATCTGCCTCGGGTTGGCCGTTTCTGGCTATTTTTGGCTGTATTCGGCCAAACTTGCATTGGTTCCTGTGAGAAAACACCCCTAGGGCCCTCGGTAGGCCAAAAAAATATAAAAAACCGAATCTTACTGGCGGTGGGGCTCTCTGGTGCGGCGGCTCCTCCGGCTCGAGTTGCAACTTGGTGTTTTGCTCCGATCAACCTATAGAGAAAGGAACGGTGGTCACAATGGTGTAAAAATTACATCGAACGGGAATCGGGAAGGGCCTCATTGGAGGCAAAAACTGAGAAAAATTACAGCGGCGCCGCTGGGCTTCGGCGGCGTTTTCCAGCCAATTGGCTAGTGTTTTGGCTCCGATTTGGCTACAGGTGGGTTTAGAATCGAATTTTGAGCCAAGGGGAGAATTTTTACCTTGTTTAACGGGTGGAAAGTGCTCCGATGCAGCGGCGGTCGGCTCCCCGGTGGCTGGGCTGTCTTCTCTGGCGAAGGCTCTGGCGGCTAGGGTTAGGGTTTGGGTGTGGATGAGATTATTTATAACCTTCCGCTTTTAGTTTGAGCCGTCCATCGCGATTTAATATGAACCGTCTGATCGCGATTAAAAAAGAAATAAATCTGAACCGTTCATCGCGATGCAATCTGGGCTGTCCGTACGCAATTCAATCTGGGCCGTTTGTACGCGCTTTTGATCTGGGCTGTCCGTGCGCGCGGGAACGAATCTCAGTTGTTTGATCCAACGCACGCGGATCGCCCATGTAGCTCCCTTCCGCGTGGCCTCCTGCGTCAGCGTCTCTGCCACGCGGCGTGTCCTAGTTGGCCGGGGCTATTGATCGGGCTGCTGACATGGCGCAATTTTTCTAAATTGCGTTTTGACCATCGGTTTTTAATTTTCTTTTCAAAAACACCCCCAGAATCCAAAATTATTTTTAATTAAATCCCTAAAATAATTTTACCCCTTATTATTATTATTATTATTATTATTTCTATTTAATTAAATTAAACTAAATTAAAACCATATTTTATTACATAATAAATCATTATATTCATATAAAAATTACAAAATAAAATAAAATAAAATAATACTAATAATAATAATAATAATTGGGGTGTTACATAAAGAATACCCAAAATAATAGATAACCATTATAAAGAAAAAGATATCTTGATGGAGTGGGTAACCTTAAAATAAATTGTAGAATTATTGTATTTTATGGGTATTAATCTAATTCAATTACCTTAAATGTGTTTTGGCCTCTCCTCTCATCTATAAAAGCAGCACAAATTTCCCTTTCAAGCTGTATTCCATCGATTAAAATTACAAAATTTTGTGCATAATAATTAGATAGAGAGAAAAAGTGAGTTAGAGAATTAAATTTTTTTCCAAGAGATATCTCAATCACGCTATAGCTGTATCATCTCAGAACTGTATATAGCTCTAACTTTCTGCTATTTTTCTTTTCTTAAGATATGTTAAATTCAATAAAAAGATGATTTCAGCATAAAAGTTTCTTATATTTGTTATCAGAGTAAGGTTGAATTCACAAATCTTCAAATTCTACTAACAGTGTATATTTATATATATTATTACTAATAGTTTATATATATTATTATACTAACATTATATATATATATATTACTGACAGGTTATATTTATATATATATTATTAATAATAGTTGATATATATATATATATATTATACTAACATTATATATATATTATTATTATTATTAATAGTTTATGTAATAATACTAACATTATATATATATATATATTATACTGACAATTTATATTTATATACATATTATTAATAACAGTTTATATATATATATTATACTAACATTATATATATATATTATCCTAACAGTTTATATATATATTATTGCACTAATAGTTTATATATATATATATATTATCTTAATAGTTTATATATATATATTATTATTAATTTATATATATATATTATTACTAACAGTTTATATATATATATTATTATATTAACAGTTAATACATATATTACTACATTAACCGTTTATATCTATAATTTTACACTAATAGTTTTTATATATATTATTGCTCTAACAGTTTATTTATATATATATATGCTAACGTTTTGCCCAAATGAAAAACTATAGTTATATCAATAGTTCATCGTTTATAAATTTAATATTATAACTATAGTTGAGGGCTTACTTGTGAGTATTGTTCTATTTTTATAGTTCCCACTTTAGTGTATTCTCTTGCACTGGAATGACAACTTTTGATGGGTCAAATTTTCTGGAGTGGTATGAAAGGGTCCAATTCTCACTAGATTTATTAGATCTTGATCTAGCTTTGATAATTAAAAAACCTCTTAAAGCTACTGATGATGGTAGTTTGGAGTAGAAGAAACAATTCAAAGCCTGGACAAGG